>NW_028328140.1:0-246801 GCF_054136105.1 Typopeltis vanoorti
ATATCACTTCTTTCCGAAGTTATATCAAGTGATATAGCGTGTACGACTGTGAGCTACTGAGCAAATGTGGTCTGCATTCCACTCGTTGTAAATGGGCTTCCTCGAGCTGTTTATCGCTCGTGAAGGTGGAAAGTTCTGTACTTTGTTCAGATTTTCCTATTAAAGCAGGAGTTCCTCAGAGCTCTGTGATTTAACCACTGTCTTCTTCATATACGTAAACGACCATCTTTTACTGGTCTCAAACTCGGTTCACATATCTGCGGATGATAAGGTTCTGCATTCCTTCTGCTCACGCAAAATACTTACTTTGTACATTTCTTAAGACCAAGATACAGAGGAAACTATTTAGGACTCTTAATTTTGATGATCGAGTACCTTAAACCATGTCCCAGTACAATCCTTTAATGGCATTATAACAACATATTTCCTTCAGTCGTTCGAATACACAGCTGTAATTTTTCCCTCACAAAATATGCTTTAATACTTCTCTTTCCTTCACTTTTGATAGTGCTTAGCTTTACAATAAAGTCTATATTTGTATTCTAAAAATTAACTTTCCCCTTGCATTTTTAGCATAAACGAATTCCTCCTATAGCTTCCTCGGCTTTTAAACAACTTGGAATATTTTTTTCTCAAGAAGAGTATCTTTCCAATTTCTAATTCATACAATTCTCAAATCAAAGAAGTCCTGAAATACTGCAATCTCTAGTCTTGTATAACTAAAACCTCTATAAAATTTTTGATTCTGTGCGAAGGGCATTTATCTCTGCTGAATGATCTTCTCTCGAAGACTTTCTACATCCGCTATCTTATGGATGGTCAATGTTGGTACTGTGTTTACTGCACACACAGAAACCTCTAAAGATATTTCTGCGTGCAACTCATCGAAACATGGTACACAACGAGATTTACATTTCATTTATATGATATCTACCGAGAATATTACAGTTGAATTGCAGTATCTGCTAACCTGGTACTCCAATTTATCATTTCTTTCTTTTACATAGATTTCAGAGAAAAACCTACTTCATGAAGGTTTCTCCTAAGACTAGAACTCTTCTGGAATTTTAACCACAATATCAATACATTATCATTCTCTTGAACCCTGTACAAATACACAAGACTGATTTTGTAGACTTTGCTGATTCTCGTATGGGATAATGATAAAACAAACACTCATTTATAATGAATAACTGTAATAAATGCTCACTTGTAAAAAAAAACAAAAAAAAGAACTAAATGATATTCTACATCATCATTATATTTTTATAATGTCTTTCATATATCTCTAACCCTAGTTAAAATTCGATTCAAACAGATAATACCGTATATTTATATTGGTTTATTAATTTAGTTTACTTTTTTTTCCGTTTTTCCTTGTGAACGGATTCATTAAACTATTGACGTTTACAGAGGAAAATGGTACGCCTAGGATTGGATGCTCCATATACTCTGATATGGTGCACATGGAACATTAAACATTTTCAGGTCGTTGCAAGTCTGTAGTAAACAGTGTTTACTACAGACTTGCGTAAACTATACGCAAGTAAATGTGGGGGGGGCACATTTACTTGCGTATAGAGTCTGCCAAATACCATTATCATTATCATTTCACTAAGACCTCCAGAGACCCAAGGTTTCAACTTTCAAATAGCTGTAATTAGATTTATTCACACAAGATACGCTCATCATATCAAGAATCAAACTAATCCATGCATTTTCTGATCTCTGAAAAAAATTCAGCTCTTTATTAACTACAAATAAACATAAGTTCCATCGATGCAGCTTGTTCTCTCCTCACCTTCTATATAACACAAAAATATTATCAGATGATATCCTATAACACCCATTCAGAAGCTTATAGTCTCTATGGTATCTCATCTCTCTTTCTCCTACCAACAAGTGTCTGTAGTCCATATACTTACAATTTGTCCTCATAATCTGCATTCTATAATCCGAATATCCTATTTGTAACTCTTCTTGGCATACACACACACACACATACACACTCTCCAAAGCTTCTTTATCTCATCTGAACCCAGGATGAATCTGAACATCTGAACAATAATCCAGGCGAGGACTTATCAATGCCTTGTAAAGAGGCAAAATAACCTAGTTATTCATACATATCAAGATTCGATATCCCAATTATCATTCCAGCTATATTTGCAACTTTTGCTATGTGAGCTCTGAACTTCAAATTTCCGTCTATTATAACGTTAAATCCACAGTCTGGTCCGTTTCTTGTAGCGTAGCATAAACTCACTAATGAAACATTCCTTTGAAAAACCTATCATGCCGATGTGCATTATTTTGCACTTATCATTTGACCAAATGTCCAGCATATTAAAATCCGTCTGTAAGTGCTGGATATCAGCATCATCTCTGACTTACAAGAATATATTTACATTATCAGAAAATCAATGAATGTCATTAATGTCGTTGACTGTCAGTGTTCTGTAGGAGAGAAACTTGCATTGAAAAAATGTTCTCTATTTCTTAAACGAGATCTGAAGTGTGTGTGTGTGTGTGTGTGTTGTTCCGGATGGAGAATAATAAATTAGACGGCATTTGGAACATACTGGTGATTGAATATCATTTGTATCTCATTCCGCATGGCCATTGTCAACCGAAAATCTCAAATTATGCCACATAAGAAGGTGCAACAGTTTGAGTAGCTGGACTACAGAATATAAAGCTTCAGAAATAATAAAAAATAGTTACATATCTATGCGCGATTGTATAATTTGCACTAGAGATAATCAATAGCCTCCATAGCTCAGTCTTTATAGACGAAGCCCTTTGGTCAGAAAGACCTGGCCTCGATTCCTGTCAATGACATGAGAGACGTTTATCTGGTCCCTTTCAACTAAAATGGAATTAGTCTGCCTAATACGGAGATAGAACGGTTTTTCACGCGGGAAAATTGGGATTTTCGTCCAACCAGAACAGGCAAACTGGCCCAGTGAACACACGGATCTACAGACATAAGACACACTTGGAGCCATAGGGCTAACCACCTTATCCTCAAGAACAACCTCGACATCGTAAAAGGTATAAGAGGAATGATTAAGTAGGTAAAAGATGATCAATGAGAATTGAAGAGAAAGAAATCTTGAGATAGAATACACTGCTTAGAAAGAAAAGTAACGGATACCTGTCATGCACATTTGTAGCCGGTAAAAAGTGGAAGAATGTGAGGCTCCCAAGTCAGTGTCCGGTTAAAATGGCTACGAGAAGCGAACTGGCAGAGTTTGAAAGAGGCATTTTGACACGTCGTAAATGTTGCAGACCTATCTATTCGCACATTGTTGACAAATTGAGCCATTCCAAGTCAAAATCATTGATACCATACTGAGGTGGAGTAACAGAGAGTTAGCTGCGTGCTACCTGCAGTGGATGGCTAACGATACTAACCTTACCTGATCGTAGGGTATACGAAGGAAAGTTTGAAAGGTCGCAATATGACAGGTCGCAAATGTTGCAGCCCTATCTATTAACATATTGTTGACAAATTGAGCCATTCCAAGTCAGTAATCAGTGATACCATACTGATGTTAAGTAACAAAGAGTTAGCTGCAAGTGCTTCCTGAAGTGGATGACTCACGATACTAACCTTACCTAATCGTAGGGCATACGAAGGATAATATGTTAAAACCTATTGGTCATCCGACACCTTGAATGCGAAGTTCCGAGCATCAACTGGAACACGAGGATCACAATATGGGTTTCCATTGCAAAACCGCAGAAATGCAATCTCCACATTACCCGAACCAACATTTACCGTCGTCAGTGATTCAAAGAGGAATCTATTGGAAGTGGAATGCTGCGTTATGGAGCGATGAATCACGCTACACTCTCTACCAAGGAGATGGTTGTGGGTGTGGCGGATGCCCGGTGAACGTTCTTACCAAAGTGCCTAAGTTCAACTACGATGGCGGTGTTATTGTATGGTCCTGTTTTCCCTTGTTTGGACTGGGACCCTGTTTGTGGTGCCATGAAAATTGAACTCCGAGAGGTATCTGAACATTCTGGGCAAATCAATACTTCCTACTTTGTGGCGTTTCAACAGAACTGACCATCACTGTCTCTTTCATAAACGTAACTGCGTACTTTATTGACGAGAATGTCACCACACTTTACAGGTCTCTACAGATCCCTGATCTCAGCTCAATTGAACATCTGTGGAATGAAGTGGATCGTCGGATGAGGTCAAAGGACGTTATCCCAACAACAATCTTCGTTATCCCCACAACAGTCCTCATTATATGCCTACAGGAAAAATCGTCCAAAATTTCCATTGATCGCTATCATGCGCTTTCGGAAAATATTCCCCGTAGGATTGCTGCAGTCATCCCAGCTAAAGGAGCTCCTACATCGTTTTAAGGTTGGCACCATGGCTGTTTGTTCCTGACACTATGGTGTCCTTTGAACTTCTTTCAAAAGAGTGTATATAATATATATTATAAATATATAATATTGCCCGCCGAATCAGCATTTTTCTCGGCGTTTGTTTTTTCTAGCTCATTTAGAAATCACTTATTAATGAATTCCCTTTTCTCCACTAAACGTTTACTACAAAAGGTAAAAATAAATTAGTCTCTCGGAAAATAGATGTGAAACTTTTATGCATTATCACTGGATGCGGACCGATTTTAATGTTTGTCACTTAATATGAGTTTCATTTGAAATTAAATAGAAGGATATCACCGATTAAGAGATTAATTCCTTTCCATTTGCAAGTGATGTAAGTTTAAGGTGATCACTTTATATATTTACGTTAATCTCTTTGATTATTATTATTATAAGTAGTAGTATTAGTAGTATTCAAACTAAGGGAATATAACTGCACAACACTAACCCCAAATATAAATTAGAAATTATTATTAATATACAAATATTAGAAGTTTTTCCTTCCCACCTATATACAAATTGCTATCGATGGAACACATCTTCACCCATTGCCTGTCCATTTCCAATCACTCCGCCTCAAATATCAAAAATCAACAAAACAATGGTTGAGAGTGCACAATACTCTAAATTGTTTAGTACCTGATGAGTTAAGGGGTCGCTTCGCTCCAAAAACACATTGCAAACCAAGGGGACGGCGGAATGCATAAATAGATGACTGGAAGAACTCAATGGAAGAGAAAAGTTAGATAGGACTGAATGAGGACTATCTAGCAATGGGGAGAAAATGGCTGTGTAGAGATCACGCTGAGTTAAGAAAATAAATATTTCCGAAAATAGCTTATCTATGGGGACGGATTTTGAATTGAAATTATTATTTAAATATTCTGTAGTTTCCTAACACACGACAAAAATTATGTATCGAAAAGAGAAGCATCACGTAGTTAAATTTCGAGACTAGAAATTCTTGATTTTTTCCTTTCATTCTCAATTTTCCAATGAATATTATGCCAGACATCTAAAAGTGTTAGATGTTATAGTATACAATTATTTCCGTACATATTATGTAAGTAATAAAAGTTATTTATAAAAAGTAATTAAAAGACGAATAAACCAAACTGTGTGAAACACAAACCAAACGAAAAGCCAAAATTGGTTTTGAACATTAAATTATTGTGATCTGTCTATTTATTTATATATTTATTTATTTATTTATATTTAATTAGTTCTCTTATAGGAGTATACGGATATAAAAATAAAATTTGTATTTCATGCTAAAAACTTAAAAAAATATCGAAGAAATCTGGAAAATCTTTTAGAAAATCGATTGATATAATAAAAAGGCGATCCTAATCAGATATCAAAAAATAGAGATATAGAAACTTCGAACAGCTGAAGAGAGAAATTTTGAAAATCATGCTATAGGTAACCAACAGATTTTAATAACTGACTTGTTAAAATGTTTTAAATGGTTTTGAACAATGTTTACTTCTTTTTTGTACGTATCATCTTTTATTGTATTTTATCCTATTAACCATAAAATAAAATTGTACCTTTAGTTATAATTTAATCAGTGAATATCCACAAAGGTATCCACTAATACCTTCATGGATATTTTACAAGTATAAATTACATCGTTTTTTCTCTTACGTCATTGTTACATTAATGTTCAAATCTAATTCTTAGGCACTGCTAATTATGAATTTTTCTTTCTTGCTGTATGTTGTGCATTGATTTAACAACGACAATCTTTAAACTGCTTCATTTTAAAGTGTTCGATATTGATTTTTGAGAGATCACTCTAATTCTCTCTCTCTCTCTCTAATTAAGACTATTACATTTGGCAATAACAGCAGATGATCATCATCACCAAAATGCCAAGTATATCGTCATACCATGAACTAAGAATACATTGAATGGCACGAATTACCTCATATAATAACATATGTTTTAATTTCTATATACTGGTCTTTCTTTTCTTCCGTCTTGTTGCTTTCCCTCAGTGCCATTAGAGGTATTCGAGAGATAGAAGCCAATCTCATCTATTTTACTACATTTTTGTTTCATGCAATGAGGGTCCACCTTCTCTCTCTCTCTCTCTCTCTCTCTTTCTCTATCGCTCGCTAGGTGGCCAAGGTGTTGCACGTGCTTTCATACCGCTCCTGACGTCCCCCACCTTTTATACGTTTATCCGCATGGAAGGACTTAGTTTTTTATACAGCTATTTTCTCCAATCTACTCATACTAGTCGTGTACGCGTAAGTGTAGTGATAGGTGATTTATGACAGTTTTGTTCTACCGGTGTACGAGTTCCTATATATCTTCAATTTCGACGCCATAATTCCTTCTCAGCCACCTGCATTCCTCAGCTGAGGCTATAGCCGGCGAAGGATTAACCGCCATGGCAACTGCACATTCAGGTACTACCACGGATTTAGCAAATCAAAGATCCCTACTACTTCGGACCGAAGGAAGAGCAACGTTCACGGGAGCTATGGACATGGAAAACAGGTCGATCAATTCACATCTTATGCTAATGTTGTATCTAATGGAAATATCCTATCGTCTCCCAATACACTTATTTCACACACAAATGCCACATCAGCCAGTATTAAACCAATTAACGCAAAAATAACTACCATTGTTACCAACGTCATTTCCCGAGAAAATGGAATTGTTATTTCCGCCACCAAAGAAAACATCCCATTAGAAGATTAGCTGACGGCGATCACCAAAATTGTACCTGCAAAAAATCTTACTGACGCTTCCCGCGTAGGTGGTACTGTGCAGGTGTATTTTAGCCATAACTCATGGGCCAAAAACGTACTACAAAAAGGCGTAGATATCCGCGATTATCACTTCGATGCAGCACCAATAGCACTGGCCGGCCCCGACAAAAGTAACTGTTCAAATGTTCCCCCTGAAATTTCTCATCAACTCATCAGATCCGTGTTATTAAGATAGGGATCTGTCAATGGTAAAATACGCACAACGTCGGCAGCCACGAAAAAGTTCGAAATCTCCCATGTCAAAAGCTTTCGAAGGTAGGCATTAATGCACTTTCCAAACAACTACGCACTACACGACCTCCCAAAATTAATCAACACGGACATAAATGGAGCAACCTATACTTTCTACTTATCTTCCACATCACAGTGCTTCTTCTGTCATGAAGATGGTCACATTAAGAAACAATGTTCCTATATTACCAACAGTTCATCAAAGAACATCCCAGCCCAGAATAGCAAACCAGTTGAACATGATAGCATCATACATGAAGAAAATCAAAGCATAGGAAAAAGTAAACCAAAAATTCTCTCCCCATCACGAACTTCAGAGAAAATAAAATCCCGAACTGGAAAAGTCAACGCTCATTTCGCTCTTGAACGCCTGCCAAGTAATGAGATTCAAGGCTCTGATGACAAAGTCTCACAGTAAGAAAACACGGATCCTCCCAATGACAAGGACGCACTAATTAAAAGCAATCCCCAGACCCAGCAACAAGAATCACCAACTAAGCATCCCACAAATTCAAAACCTCACCCTTCAGAAGAAACTACTCACATTTCCCTTTCATCACCTGCAGCCAGCCAAGAAGTAAAGAGTTTCCAGATGATGACGAAACTGTACTTCCACATGACGACCTATAAGAAGAGGAAGCTGAGGGCGAAGGTCCCCACACTGAGGGTCGCCTAATCATGAAGCAGCTGTCATCCTTCATACAGAAAGTGCAAGGCTCTCCTCACAAACTAACTATCGCCTTTAAATACACCACTAGAATCCCGGAACTAATATCTCCACTTCAAGACCTACACTCTAAACTGAAATGTAAAAAGAGCAGTGCAGAGGTTAACAGGAGTAAGCGAATTTACTACCTAATTAACGGGCTACAAACACAGTACCAGGACCAATATTAGATTTTATTAAACTTCCAATCAAACTTTCATAAATCGTAATGTCTATAAGCCTTTTCTCTCTTAATGAAAGAGGATGTGCCTCTGCTCTACGCAACAGAATAATCCTTGACCAAGTACAAAAATATCATATAGACCTAATACTTCTGCAAGAAATAAACAGCAACTCCTCATCCAATTTATCCAGAAGATGTGCCGAGTGGACTTATGATTTACAGCACTCTGCAACCCAACAACATCATGGAGCAGGAGTTAACTTAGAGATCTCCATACAAACTAAAAATGATTGCTGACATAACAGGATATGCCTGCTATGCTAACATAATAGCACCCAACCATTATACCCCACATGTGTTGAACATCTATATACCACAGCAGGATGCTCTGGCATCGCAAATCCTTGATTTCTTTCAAAACCATCTTTCTAGTATAGACCAAGAACATATCATAATAGCTGAAGACTTTAATAGCACTCTTGATCAAGAAAAAGACAGATTTCAGTGTACTGAACATCGTAGCCAAATAATAAACAAACTACAAACACTCGTAAACGATAATGAAATCATCGATGTCTTTCGGCTTCAACATCCTGATAAGAAATCCTACTCAAGGAGGTCAGCAATCACAGCGACAAATAGGCCATCTACCAAGCACGACTGGACAGATACTACATTACCAAACACACCTTGCCTCTAGTTAGAAACATCTCACACATCCCTTCTTACATTTCAGATCACTGCTTCTTGAAGCTGCAACATTCATTATCTTTGGAAGCATCCAAATCAGGAAGTGCCTATTGGATATTCCACAATACCCTCCTGAAAGATCCAGATTAAACAATAAACACTCAGACTTTAATAACCTACCTCACTCACTCGAAAGTGGATACAGAAGAAATGAAAACATGGTGGCCCCACCTAAAATCACGAATAAAATCATTTACGCAGATCTACAGTCACCAGAAAAATCAACATAGAAACATTAGGATCCGACAACTTGAGGAACAGCTCAAGTATCCAGAAGAAAGCCCTGAATATCATTCTGCCCTCCAAGCCTTGCAAAGACAGGCAGAATTATCCGCAAAAGGTGATCTACGTAGATTGCGGCATACCCAAATAAAATTTTCAGATGCCCCGACAAAATATTTTTTCTCTTTGGAAAAAAAATGCCAGGCAGCATACTCCATCTCTGCTATCAGACTTCAAGATGACAGCATCTCAGAAAATCCAAGTAAAATCGCCTCTGAAATCCTACAATACTACAGGAATGCATACAGCAGTGCAGGAACATCCCATCATGCCATTCACAAAATACGGAAAGAAACAAAAAAATCTCTGCAACAGATCGGAACCACTTAGAAAACAAAATCATGCTAGATGAACTGAAAACCGCATGCACATCTTTACCAAAGAACAAATCTGCTGGCCTTGATAGTCTAAAGTCAGAGTTTTTCCAAGTCTTCTGGAATCAACTCGGACCACTTCTCCTCAAAACACTGCAAGAGGCCTACATCAATGGCCTCCCACAATACGTCACGACCTCAGTAGTACGATTGATACCAAAGAAGGGAGACTACATGGATATCCGAAACTGGCATCCAATCTCCCTAATTAATACCGATTGTAAAATCATTTCCAAAGTTATAGCAAACCAAATAAAGTCAACACTGCCTGAAGTTATTGGCCAACATCAAACGTACTCTGACCCAGGAAGATCAATACATGATAACCTCCATTTAATAAGAGATCTCATCCACATCGCAAACAGCCAACATGAAAACCTAGCACTCGTCAGCCTTGATCAGGAGAAGGCTTTCGACAGGGTAGAGCAGAAGTTCTTTTATGAAGTTCTAAAGGCATTTGGGTATGGTTCTCTCATCATTGAATCAGTGCAATTGCTTTACAGAGATCCACACTTCTGCTTAAAAATCAACAACAGGCTCACTCGCACTTTGTCATACTCTCGAGGGATCAAGCAAGGATGTCCCCTCTCCAGTCAGTTATACACAATGGCCATAGAACCCTTCTTAAAAAGAGTACACGACACCATCATCTCCAAACAAACCAGAATAATAGAGCCAGATCAAAAAATTACCTTATCAGCATATGCCGATGACGTCCCTGTAATAGTACGAAATGAAGAGGAAATGACAGTAACCGAGAAGCACACAGACTATATGCACAAGCCTCAGGGGCCAAATTAAATTCTGCCAAAACCACGGGCTTGTGGTCAGGCAGATGGAAGTCTAGAAATGATTCTCCGATCAAATGTACCTGGTCAAGCGAAGGACAAAGATACTTAGGTGTACACCTTGGCAACACCAAAATATATAACACACTGAACTGGACACAGCTGCACAATCGTTTTAAACAGGAGCTAGCTAAATTGAACAGCGTTCGTTCCATGTCTTCACTTAGAGGAAGAGTACTAATAGTTACGAGTATCTTATCGCATACCCTTAAAGTACTCACACCTCCTGAAGAATTTCTCTACCACATTCAAAAGGAAATCAAACGTTTCCTCTGGAACAAAACTCACTGGACAACATACCCTCAACTCTGAAGCCACTCAACAAGGGAGGCCTGATTTCCCTTGAAAACATGATTAGATCCTTCAGGATAATCCTCCTCCTAAAAACACTTCAATGCAATCACACTTATGTGACCACCTTCGATTTGATCATGAAATCATCCACCAGAGGACTTACACTTTCCACAATCCTCCGAATGGCCAGTCCTGCACCATCTCCTCCTAAGCTACCTCTTTTTTACAAAGACGCTCTACAGCAATGGAAAAACACAGGACTTCATCACACACTCACAGAATCAACAGAATCAGCTGTACTTAGAAAACAACTATTTGCGAACAGAAACATCACAAGTCTCACAACGGGCCCGCCTTTTCTTTTCCCTATATGGAACTAGGCAGGAATAAGAGTCATAGGAGACCTTCTAACCAACACCCTAAAGTGGAAAGCATTCACAAGCCTACCAATGAAGAACCCAAAAACTGAAAAGCATTATCAACATCTGCAAGCCTCCATTATAAAAGCCTATCCAGATATCGCTACACCTCAGGAAATCCGTATAACTTCTAGAAAATGCTCGGAGCCAATATTTCATCTTGTACAATCTGAAGCCACACTTCCAATTCTTCCCTCCAACTACAAGAAAATATACCACTTCCTCATGTCAGTGTCCCCGTCCTCGACCTTCTTATACTCAGCCTTAACACTCTCATCTACAAGGCTGCATATACCACACAATTTTCAGTGGGATCTGCCATATAAATCAAAATGTGCCAAACCAGATTCCGATATACAGTGGAGACTATGGCACAACACCTTGCCAACTCCTTCTAAGCTCTACAAATTTCAGCTAAGAGAAACGGATCTGTGTCTATTCTGTGAAGTTTCAGGTACCTAGGAACACACATATCTGACCTGTCCCGCAAACAAAATGATAATCACCTATTCCCTGAATATTGCCTCTAGCACCTGTAACTACGCACACAGCCAAGAAGACTACTGGAATTTAGTCCACACAGAAGAAAACAGACACAGAAAATGCAATTTCCTTTTCATCTGCGCTAAGGCCGTCATCTACAGCTTCTACCTAAAACAGACAAGAAGTAACCAGCACCCATCCATCACTGAAACTGCAGAAACCCTCATGTATATCCTCCGTCGGAAACTAAAAAGCAGGCTGATATTGGAACTTGAGCACTTCAAAGAAACAAGAACTGTCGCGAAATTCATAGAGGCGTTGAATCCGACTGGTACCCTCTTCTGGATTGACGCTTACAATGTGCTTCATCTGAAAGATAACTCAGACTTAAACTGAACTGTAATTTTTTAATTCATTTGTTGCATTCTGTATTGTACACCCGAAAGGAAAATGTTACTTTCTCTGAAATATATATACTTAAAAACTTATAATATATAATATGTAAATAGTCCTTGTCATCTATCGTGTAAAGTTTATTTTAACAAGTTAAATTTTAAAAAAAATATCTATCTATCTGTGTAACTATCTATCTATCTATCTATATATATATATCTATCGCGACGCGGAAGTGTGCAGACGTGTCCAAGGTCGCTCTTGCCTAAAGTTGTATTTTGTGCGGTCGAATACGTCAATCAACTTCAAGATTTTGTACCTACATAATCGTAAGCACCTAATCTATCTCGTTAAAAAATTACTTTACTAAAATTGTGAAGCTAGAAAAAGTTATTTAAAATTTTAAAATCTTCATTGTTCGTGAGCTTATTGTTACAACGGTATGCCTTCGAGTACCGGGAAATTGTGATAACTTGCGTTTCCCCTTATTCGCTCGAAGCAATCGCCAGTATAAACCACAGCATATCACCACCAGCAGCAGCCGGTCCACGCCCGAGCTCAGCAGGAATCGGTCAAAGGTCGCAGAATTTCGATCAAGGAAAAGACGCCAGCCACAGCTCCTGAGAAGGAAAAGACATCAGTCTCAGCCCCCCCGGACAATAACGGACAAAGGTCAGTACTCTCTGTCTCTTATGCCAACATTGTAGCTAATACCTCCGCGCGAATTAATACTACTGCAACAACGACCACCACGCATACAAACGTTCACCTAGCCAACCGCGTTTCCCGAGACAACGGAATTGTAATTTTCGCAATCGAAAATACCCCACTGGAAAAGTATCTAGACGCAGTAGCTCAACGTGTTCCCCCAAAAAATATAACTCACATTTCAAGAGTTGCCGGAACCGTACAAATGTACCTTAACAACGCATCTTGGTCTGAGACATTAATTGAAAAGGGAATAGACATCGGAGCATGCCATGTGAATGTCTCACCAATCGCACTTGCTCCCACAAAAGTAACAGTGTCAAATGTCCCACCGGAAATAAGCCATCAAATGCTTCGCGGATTACTATCAAAATACGGCGCAGTGACAGGTAAAATCGGAACACTACGCGTCTCTACAACTAGGCCTGAATTCGCTTACATCAAGAGCTTTAGAAGACAGGCTCTAATGCACTTTGGCGACAATACAATCGGCTCCATATCCAAAATAATCAGCACAGAAATAGACGGAGTATCCTACACCTTTTATATTACTGTTGCTGCTCAGTGCTTTCACTGCCACGAAGAAAGCCATGTAAGGAAGTTATGCCCGTATATACCCAGAAATGAGTAACCGGTTAACAATACTACCAACCCTAGCGGATCAGAGAATCAGATGCAGCAAGCAGCCAACCACAAAAAACAGAGCTTCCCTAAATTACAACAAAGATCTCAAGAAAACAGCTCTCAGTCGAGTACCGAGGAGACAAAATCAAGTGGTAGCACTAACGAAAGCCAACTTTCTGAAGAACCTCCACCAACATCGATTAAAAGCAATCCTAGAGAAAAGGAAACGGAACACAGACAACTAACTAACTCTGATAAAGATAAAAATAAAGAAGAGGAGCAAGAAACAAAAACGGAAAAAAAGCCAACGACAAACCAGCGCAGCTGCAGCAGGGAACCTTTGCCTCCAAGCATTCTGGAACCCTCCCAACAGCCTGTAGAGGGGGATGAAGAGATTGAGCTTCTTGAGTCCTCAGATGATGAAGAGGAAACTGGAAATGCAGGTCTTCCTCACACTGAAAGCCCACTTACAAGTGAGCAGCTTCAGAGCTTTCTTAAAAAAGTTCGAGGCTCTTCACAAAAACTGCTGACAGCTTATGACTACACCGCTGACATCAGTGGCCTTATCACCCAGCTGGAAGAATTAAGAAGTATTCTGGCAGGAAAAAGAGGGAGAAAAACCACCAATCTCAGGAAAAGGATATACTACCTGATAAACTGGCTGGAATCCCAGCGGCAGCGTAACTATCCGTAAAGGAAGTGAGAATTACCGCACCAAATAAAACGAAACCATAAAATAATGAGCACCTCAATAAACCTTCTCTCACTAAACGCTAGAGGATGAGCCACACCACTGCGAAACAGGCTGGTCCTGCAGCATATCCTTGCCCACCGGCCAGAAATAGTTATCCTGCAGGAAACAAACTTCCATTGCAACAGCCAAGCTTCATATCAACACTGGAAGAACTGGCCTTATATACCATGCACCACTGTCCTGCCGTACAACTTCATGAATCTGAAGTCAGCATTAAAATTCACCGAAACAGCGCTCTAAAAGTAGAAATAATCGATACCTTTCCTGGGTGTGCAATATATGCACTCATTACAACTCAGACAGGAAAGAAAATATACATCATTAACATATACATCTCAAAAAATGACCAGCTTGCAGTGCAGGTACTGGAGTTTGTACGAAACCACCTCAGCAAGGTCAATGAACACATCATACTGGTAGGGGATTTCAACTGCACTCTGGATCCTGCAATGGACAGACAGCAATGCCAAGAACATCGTTACTCACTAGCTCAGCTTCTCCAGGATGCAATAAATGACTTTGAGCTGACTGACACCTTCAGACACTTGCACCCACATGAGAAAGTGTTCTCCTGGAGAGCAAAAGGTGGTCCTAGCAGTGTCATATACTAGGTACGGTTCGACAGATACTACACATCGATGCACACAATACCCTACATCAGGAGATTCACATGCATTCCATCCATCTCATGCATCAGACCATGATTCCATCCTTCTTATCATTTGCATTCCTGGACACACCAGATACAAAGGAGGAGCATACTTGATATTTAACAACAGCCTACTAAAGGATACAATATATATCAGAACCTCTAAAATCTATATCGAAACTCTCATCAGAGATATACCTGCTTCACAATCAATTTCCGAGTGGTGGTTACTTTTTAAGTTCAAAGTTAGGGTATTCACCCAAAAATATAGTCACCGAAGAAATTTGAATAAGCATTTAGCCATTAAAAATTTGCAACAACAACAGCAATTGCATCATCCAGAATCTGAGGAATACCAGTCCCTAGATGCCACCACACGCTCACACCTAGAGCATTCTGCAAGATGAGCACTAATAAGAGCACGACGCAAACATATAAACTTCACAGATGCCCCCACAAAATATTTCTTCTCACTAGAAAAACACCAACAAGAGTGCACCACTATATCTGCTATTAAAACAGATAATGGAAACATCATAGAAAATCATGACGAAATCCTCTTATATACCTTGCAGTACTACAAAAATTTGTACCAAGCCAACCCAACATCTATGGAGGCCACGAATATAATTCTCTCCGATGTGAAAAAACTCTCACCAACAACATGGAGTAACACAGAACTCCCCATCACGTTACAAGATCTGAAAACTGCCTGCATCTCCTTACCTAAAGATAAATCTCCTGGGATAGACCGGCTCATCACTGAATTTTACCAGTCCTTCTGGAAAAAGCTTGGACCTATCCTCTACAGAGTTTTTGTCGAAGCGAATACCAATGGCTTTCCAATCAATATGGCAACATCAGTTATTAAACTCATTCCAAAAAAAGGAGACGCGATGAAACTAGGAAACTGGAGACCCATCTCTATCAGAAACACCGACTGCAAAATTATATCGAAAGCCATTGCCAACAAACGTAAACCCGCTCTGAGCGAAATAATAAATAGGCATCAGAGCTATTCCATCCCTGGAAGATCTATCCACGAAAACTTACACCTCATAAGGGATCTCATAAGCATAGCGAACAACAACAGTGAAACAATGGGTCTTGTAACACTAGACCAAGAAAGCTTTCGACCGCGTTGAACACCTTTACCTCTTCAACTGCTTGAAAGCATTTGGCTTTGGCTCAGGCATCATTCACTCTATTAAAATGTTGTATGCCAAGGCACAGTTTTGCATGAAAATAAACAACAGCCTTACCATAACTGCACCATACAGCAGAGGTATTAAACAAGCCTGTCCACTCTCCGGTCCTCTTTACACAATTGCCATTGAACCCTTTTTGTGTAGTCTCAGCATGCTGCTCAGAGCATGCCGCCATAAACTTCCCTACCAAACCATAACCCTGACAGCATATGCTGATGATGTTACAATCATAGCCCGCAAAGAAGAGGACTTCCATAACATACAAATGGCATACAAAGAATATCAGGCAGCCTCAGGAGCCAAACTAAACACACATAAAACCATAGGACTGTGGTGTGCCAAATGGAAAAACCGAACCGATTCCACAGTGTCTGGTACCTGGTCCACAGAGGGAAACAAATACCTGGGGATTTACCTAGGAAACACACCCTCTTATTTGGATAAGAACTGGGAAACACTAAATAAGCGTTTCAAGCAAGTTCTAGGAAAGTGGGCAGCAATACGAGCCTCTGCCTCCACAAGATGGAGAACAATAATCGTTAACCAAATAGCCATCCGTGTTCTTTGGCATACACTAAAGATTCTTACGCCACCAGTGCAATTCATCAAACAAATAAAGTCAACCATATATCGATTAATATGGAACAAAACAAACTGGCTTTCCTACTCCAAGCTATGTACTTCTCTCAAAGATGGAGGACAAAATTTGGTCTCCATTGACAACAGGATAACAACGTTCCGCGCTCTCGATTTCTCATTAATGCCCTACAACAGAAAATATCACACAAATGCACCACAGAGTATATTTTTACTTCTGCCACTAGAGGTCTCTCTCTCTCCACCACCTTAAGAATGACAACAGCTCAAGTGCCTGTAAATTTAACAAACTTCTACAAAGATGCCCTTCGACGATGGAAGAAACTAAACCTCCAGCACACAGTGAAGACAGCATCCCTACCTGAAATCCTTATGGAACCCATCTTTCACAACACGATGGTAAGAAGCCCGATCACTCAGTAAGAATATTTCTTTCCTCCATGGAACTGGCGAAACGTGAGGATCTTGGGTGGCATTCTTTCTCCAAGCCTCACCTGGCGCTTTCCAAATTCGCTCGAAAACCTAGAATATGGGAATGAGTCTGAGCAGATAGACACCGTAAAGGCCGCATTTCAAGCCGATATGCCTGATAGCATAACAGAAGTGGGGCTTAGCCCTCCAAACTCAGAAGTTTTGGCGCCTATCTTTCTGATAAAAACCAATAACTCATGGGAGAAACTTACACCCAGCAACACCAACAAGATCTACAGCACTCTAACACAACAGTCGAACCAAAGCACTTTGTTGGAAAATCCTGCATCATCGGATCAAACACTATTTCAATGGGATCTACCATATCGCACAAGAGCCATCAAACCTGACGCAGATATTCATTGGAGAATGTGGCATAATATATTACCCATTCCTACTATATTACGAAAATTTAACTCAAACGTCTCAGATAACTGCCTCTTCTGCTACCAATTAGGAACGATCCGGCATATCTACTTGGAATGTTGTCGACACTAAATTAATCAGTTTGACTCGGGAAACGGCAGCTCTTACCTGTGGTAGTCTTCATACAGAAGAGGAATATTTCAATCTCGTCCATATGGAGTCAAATAACCATTCATTCTGCAATTACCTTTTCATCACCGCGAAAGCGGTAATATACAACTTCTACCTCAGACATACAAGACCAGACAGCACAGCAACTTCACAGAGAGAGGCAACTAACCAACTCACTGCAGCCTTCCAACAAAAGGTGAGAAGTCGGATCCTACACGAGCATCACCACCATAGGCAGAACAACAATTTGATCTTTTCCACCAAGAATGGAATCCACGGAATCAACTGCTGGCTGAGCAGGGCGACTGCATTATAATCCACTTTCCAGCATAGAAGTGACACCTTTACCCCTCCCCCCCAAAAAAGGGGGGAAGAAAGAAGGATTGTTGTGCTTAACAGTGCGAAAATTAATCAGCTGGCACTCTCATGTGAATAGATAATATTGTGCAATAGTAACTTCTATGTTCTTCCACATGTATGTTCTTATACAGACTCATGTTAAAATAACTCTTAATGGATTTAATTTATTAAAAGAAAAAAAAATGTAATTAGCCTTATAAGTGAGTTCGATGTAACATACCTCAACAAGAGTATGAGCATGTAACCTCTCTGTCTGACTGCAGAGAACCAAAACCCGGTTAATCCTGTATATAAGATTATGTTTAAAATAAAATAAAAAAAAAATAAAAAAATATCTCAGATATTCGCTTATTTAGTTTGCTCAATCCCAAGTCACAACGTCCAAGGATTAACCAAACTCCCCCTCTGTATAAAAATGGGACTGACCAAAATTGAGGCCATAGCAGCTAAGGAAATAGACCTAGAATTCGATATTTATATATCAGTGTCTGTAACAGGCACTTAAGTGCCCATGGCCTTCGAAGTATCCTTGGATTCCCTAACGGTGACAGAAGGATGAGGTGAATAGCCTTCTGCCGCTAAGCATTCTTGACTGTAACTTTGTGTGTGTGTGTGTGTGTGTGTGTGTGTGTGTGTGTGTGTGTGTGTGTGTGTGTGTGTGTGTGTGTGTGTGTGTGTGTTCTATTTACAGGTTTTGCTGATCTGAAGGACAAAAAACCCTAGTTTCTGCGTGAAAAGCACCTTCTCCCTTCATATTCCCCGGTCTAATTTACCTCCAGTTGAAAAGCCCTGATAAAGGTTTTTGAAAGCGATGTCTACCACTCAGGTTATTGACGGAATTGACTGAAACTCAGGTGGGAGATTCTTTTAAGATAATGTATCATGTAAAACACTGATATGGAAATTGTCCATTTGTACTTATTGTAATAAAACTGTAGAAGAGCTGCGAAAGGAACCGGAAAAGCAAACTAGATTACGAGTATAATTGAACTTTGTGAAACTACGAGTAGAATACGCACTGTAAGAAGTGTATTTTATATACTGCTGGAGGAGTTTATGTTGAAGTTGGATTTGAAATTTCTGTCCATAAAAGGTGGAAAAATAACATTCTTGTATTTAAACCACTTTCACGGATATTCATTTCATTCCAAGATTTCATTATCTTAAAATGAAAACCAATAACCAGTTTGAATGTAATACAAATATATAAGCTTACTTCCAAGTTATCTAAGATGAATAAAACTGACAATTTCTATGAGCACATCTGCAACACTCTCAGAGATAACACAATTGTTATCTCTAACTCACTGGAAGACTATAAGAGGAGACATTAAAGTAGGCATTAAACAAGAGGGAGAAACTCTTTTAGGTATGCATGTTGTAATCCAAAGAAATGAGAGGAAATAAAATAACATTGAATTTGTAAACAAACTAAAGATTGTCATCATCATCATCATCATCATCATCAAATTCCTGCCATGTACCCTCAAGGGGTGTACAGGATATGACAGTACTACATGAAAAAATTACATCATTACTAACTTTCTATCTACGATTTTCCTCCAAATCAGTCTGTTACTTGTCAAGACTCCAATATTATCAGATCTTATATTTCTATCGTCTAAGGCACTTTGTACCGTATCAATCCACCTATATCTTGGTCTTCCTCTGGGTCGTTTTCCTGCCAACCTGGCAGAGAACACTTGTTTTGCTAATCTTTCCTCTCCCATTCTATTTAAATGACCATACCACCTGAGGTTAGCTCTGCTAACGCATTCCTGAATGCTGACAATGTCAAGTTCTTTTGTAATATCCTCATTTTTAATATGATATTGCCATCGATGCCATCTGTTCACGCCTCTAATCTTTCTCAGGACTCTCATATCTGCGGTCTCTAGTCTTTGGTCAAGTGTTTTACTTCTGACCCAGCTCTCAGATCCATAAGTTAAAACTGGTTTGAAGACTGTCTTTTATACAGCTACTTTAGTGTTCCGACTAATTTCTCTCTTACCCCATATGACTTTATTCAATTGACTTCCCACCACACCAGCTTTGCTGATTCTGTTGTCTATTTCTATATTTAATTTACCATCTTGAGTAAAAATCGTGCCTAAGTAGCTGAAATGTTTTACTTGTTCCACAGGTTCTCCATTCACAACACAGTTAACATTTTCAATGATTCTGCCTATTTTCATTGTCTTTGTCTTTTTATTGCTGACCCTCATACCATATCTATTACTACAGCTATTCAATTTAGTCAGAGAATCTTGCAGACTTGTAGCGGATTTATTTAGAAGTATAACATCATCCGCATAAAGCAAAGAGCTGACAATAACATCTCCAATTTTGATATTAGGTTTAATACCACGTTCCTTCATAATGTGATCCATACAGATAATGAATAACAGAGGGGGATAATGTACATCCTTGTCTCACACCAGATATAACATTAAACCATCTTCCTGTACATTCTTCAATTCCAACTGCTGACTTACAACTCAAATAAAGACTAAGTATTGCTTGATATAATGCCCCATTGAGACCATATAACTGCAGCGTATTGAATAGCTTCTCTCTCTCTCTCTCTCTCTCTTGGCACCTTGTCATATGCCTTTTTCAAATCGACAAAACTTAAATACAGATCTTTGTTATATTCCCAGGCTTTCTCGACTATTTGTCTTAAAGTGAAGATCTGATCCTGACAGCCTCTATTTGGCCTGAATCCAGCTTGTTTTTCACCAAGCTTTGCTTCCACAATTCTTCTCAACCGTTTCTCAAGTACAATTGAATAGATCTTGCAGGAACACTCAGTAGGGAAATACGTCTGTAATTCTCACATTCAGTTTTATTTCCCTTTTTATATATGGGTACTATGAGAGCTCTACTCCAATCATCGGGAATTCGTCCCTCTGTCCCGGCTTTCTTAACTATGCAGTGCAGCCACTGTAAGACTTTTATACCACCATTCTTCAGCATTTCTGGTCGAATATCATCTACTCCTGCTGCCTTTCCACATTTCAAGCCTTTGATGGCTTTTTCTACTTCAAGTATGGATATGCATTCCTGACTGCATGCCTGGTCAGTATTTTTTATCACTGTGCTGTCATCACTGCTTGTTTCATTTAGCAGTTTTTCAAAGTAATTACTCCATACTTCAAGGATATCTTTTTCTCCTGTTTTCATGTCACCTATATCATCTCTAACTCCTTTTACAGCACTTTTTCCTCCATTCCTAAGCTTCTTCAACAACCTCCAGAATATTTTGCCACCTTCTTGATATTTATTTTCTATATTCTTGCGAAAATCTTCCCATGACTTTTGTTTAGCTAGTTTTAAACACTGTTTAGCTTTCTTACATTTGTCTCTGTATTCTGTAAGAGTAAAAGCTGATTTATTTGCCAGGAACTTTTGATATGCTTTCTTCTTTTCCTTCACTGCCTCTTTAACTTCCTGTGTCCAACAGGAAGTTCTGATTTTTTTATCCTTGCAGACAACCTCACCACATGCCTCTCTGGCAGAATCAATCAATGTTTTCTTCAGAGTTTGCCACTGAATCTCCAAGGCTTGATTCCTGTTCTCAAACTCTTTCATTTTCTTTTCAATAATCTTTGTGTATTTTAGTCTACAGTTCACATCTGATAGCTGCTCAACTTTTATTCGCTTTAAAACTTTCTTACATGTTATTCTTTTCAATATGAAATTCAATTTTATCCTGCTCAAGACTAAATAGTGATCACTTCCAATTTTAAATCCTCTGTACATACACTCTGGTGTCCTGCACCAGGGAGAAAACATCACTATCAACAATAACATAGTCAATGAGACTTTTCTTATTCCTAGCCTCTTTTCTCCATGTGAATTTGTGCACATTTTTATGTTGGAACATGGTGTTAGTAATAACCAGTCCATGTCCTGAGCAGAAATCCAATATATATTTGCCATTATTATTAGCCTTGCTCTTTTCTCCAAATTTTCCCAAAATATTTTTGTATATCTGACATTCATTTCCTACTCTGGTATTCAGATCTCCAACAAGGATAAACTTTTCTTTTTTCATTGTGTCAGTTGCTTTTTCTAAACATCAAAAAATTCCTCCACTTCTACCTTAGTAGAACCTTCTGTGGGACCATAGGCAGAAATAAGTCTCATTGTCCAGTTCCCCATTCTCATATTTGCCCACATCACTCTACTTGAGACTGCCTGCCATTCAAGAAGATTAGCCTCGTATTTTTTGTTGAATACTATGGCTACTCCTTCTTTCTCTTGATCGTCATTGCCTGAATATAACATTTTGTATTTATTGCTCAGAAAGATCTCACCAGTTTTGGTCTTTTTTGTTTCAGTCACCCCTATTATGTCGATCTGGTACTTATCTAATTCCTCAGTTAGCTCCATTTCTTTGCCATTCAGGCTTCTTACTTTGATAGTACCGATCTTTAACTCTGGTGATGTTGAGTTGGGGTTTGTTTTCAGATTTGTTCCAGTAGCTGACTTTTCGCTTTTCGCCCTGGTTCCCTGGCGAAAACAACGTGGGCCTTGTTTAACCGGGCGACACCCCAGCCAGCATGAAATTTTGTCATGTTGTACCATCATTTTTTATTTTGGTTTAACCAATAAGAATACAATTTGGTCTGCTAAAATCCCAAATTGCCAGCCCATCCTCGTTCGTTCAGTATCAAAGTGGATACCCAACAGGGTGCACCATGAGAAGGTGAGGATTGGACATTAGTTCAGAAGCCCTGGTCTGTTCTCCGCATTCCTTTAAAGGCTATGTGGAGGTCTCCTCTCAGTTATACAGCTTTGACCCTTAAGCACCCCTTGACCCTTAAGCACCCCCTAAGGATTGTCTATAGGTATTATTTTCTTTGTAATGAAATAAAAAGTCTTTTATACTGAAATTTATTATATTACGCTGAACAAGGTGGAAATATTAGATGTGTCTATTGTCAACGAGCTTAAGATAGTGATCATAGGCTTGTGAGAATAAGAATAAAATATATATAAAGACAAAATGTAATGAGATTATGTTGAAGAAAACGTCACCAACAGTTATGAATGTTTCTAACTGTTGTATATATTGCTGAAATTGCTAAACAGAAAACAGTCATTAGAAGCCGAAGTTAAGATAAACAGACAAACCATAAAGAAAATTTGAGAAAAATTGTTGAAGAGAAGTTTAAAGAAAGAAGTGTCAATGAATCTGAAGTACAGTATGGAGGAAATACTTCAACAGTACAAACATTTAAGAAAATCATGATTCATGTTGCAGTTTTCGGAAGTAAAAAGTAAAGGTATTAAATGCGCTGCATTGAACAGCGGTTTTTGTTTCTCGTCATCTGTACTTCTGTCTTCAGTAAGTAAGTTGTTATACTCGCATTTATTAATTATACATGATATGTTTCGTTAAGCGGTATATATGTAATTTCCATTAGTCCAAACCAAAATTGGACTAACTAAAATTTACTCAACTTAATGCTCAACTTCTTCATTCAACCCCATCAAGAAAAGCATCAATAACTTCATCTGCACATTTGCATGTTTTATATTCACATCGAAATTGTTCAAAAGAAATAATATAAACAATAAATTCTTTTACGCTAAAAATCACACAAAGAATATTATATTTTTTATTTAATTATAAAAAATTAACAAATCAGAAGACGTCACCAAAAGTTATGAATGTTTCTGACTGTTGTGTATATTGGTGGGATTAGTGGATGAGAGTTGAATCAGAATTTCTCAAACAAGAATAGTGCACAGGTATGTATTCGGTATACGTATTGAGTCACTCTTTAGTACTTATGAGAGAGGAGAGAAGATAACAAAAGGGACTAAAGAAATGTTCTCACCTGAGCCTTTGGACACGGATTCATGAAGTATTCTTGGCAACGAACCCCAACTCTGATTGCAAAATTCTGGGTTACAGATTCTTTTAATCCATGGGGAATACGAAAACAGTCATAGAACATTGATTATTTGAGATCGTAGATTATGGAGCTAAGATTAAACGCCTATTTCAGTCTAAATTAGGTTTATGGAGTGCAAATGACTTGACAGTCAATACAAAGTGACATGGATTCTCGTTACATTAACTATTAGCAAATGGTTAATGTTCATTTCGCTTATGAACAGATGCTAAAATGTGTTGATGTGTTTGGTAATAACAGGAATTCGACAGTCAGTAATGTGATTTTGTGAAAATGAGAGATGAAGAAGAATAGCAGCAGAACCAGTTTCGATTATTACTATGCCGACATCATTTTTATAATGGGTTACAAATGATCGCTAATGCTCTGCAGGTCCCTTCAGACATTCGGATGTAACACTAACAATCGAAAGAGATTTTCGTACTCAGTGTAATATTGGCAATTAGATCAATGTGAAACTTACTTCGTGAAGTTTAAATAAGGAGGTTGCGGTTTTAGACTATAGAGCTAAGCTAAGTACAATTACTGATCTAATTTTGTGCCTAACCATAATAGTTGGTTTATGGTGAAAAAACTTGTTCCATTCTGGATAAAACCATAACTTATTTTTATAATCATCCAAATGAGTTTTTGTGTTTTATGGAGAATATTTAACTTTTTTTCTTTTCAAATTGCCTCTTCTGCTGAATAGAGAGAATTTCTAGTTTAATAAAGGGTGAATATCTTAGTCGTATTTTGTTTCATGTTTATTTTCTTGAAATGATCTGGGTACGGTTCGCATACTCCTTGCGGAGAGATTTGCAAATCATGCTCCAAAGCAGGTATTAAGAAATTTTGTGTTACTATTGAATCTGTTTTCCGGTCGAGTTTTGGTGTAGGTTTTCCTTCACTAATAGCTTCTCATTTAATGCTATAGTAATTTAGATTAATGATTATCCAGTTTTCTTAATACTGTAAATGTGGTTCTCACTGTAAGACATGAATACATTGATGGGAGGAGCTAGCCAGACGACTATTTTCCTTCATTTCATTTCTAGAGAAATCTGATATGGCATATTCAGTTTGCAGATGGAATGTAGGTTCAAGGATTAATACTGTAAATGTGATTTACAGTATTAATCCACATTTTATTTTCCACATGCAAAAATAGAGATATGGCGACACATATTCTGAGATATATATCGGGCATTCTAGCTGGTCAGTAATACGTATCGCAATTGTAACACTTTGTAACTTCTTAATGAAACATCTTCACGGCCAAGTCCTTATTTTTTTCCCTGTAGCATTCTTGTTGGTAAATTCGGTTACAATTTGAGAAGGATAATTTCTTGTTTTTGAGTTTCGTTAAATTTGCTTTGTTATTCTGTAAACCGGTATATAATAAGAGTGTTATGCAATCAGAAGAGTTCACTATTATTATTATTATTATTGGTCATCAAGAATATTAATCACTACAGAGATGAAGTGTGCAATACAGAATATATTCCTTTAACAGAGAGATTATCATATTATCATTCAAGCTATTTACAATTATATAGTGAGCGCATTGCAGTCTCTTCAAAAACTTCAGTATTTGGTACCAAGTGAATCATAGTAGCGTTAGTAACTATAATAATGGTGATAATGAGGATTAGTTGATTAAGGCGTGTTGTGCCAGGTTATTCCCAACCTCGAAGCTATGATTAGCTTTTATGAAGAAAGTTGGTTTAGCGTATACCTTATTAGCGTTAGTTTTTCTTCACCCTCGAAAAAATTTATTATGCCTCATTTCAAAAAAATCGCAATTTTTCCGCTCGAGTTACTTTTGAGAACATCGGATAGATGAAGAGAGCCTTTTAAAGAAAGTTTCAGAAAATGTGGGAATTGATAACATCAAAGCACTGAAGTGTAGGGACGAAGCAAGGGGAAGATTTGAAATTACCGTGAGGAACATGTTAGCTAAAGAAAAAATAATGGAACTTGGCATCGAGTACGATGGAATAAATTATTCTCTTAGTTCAGTTGGTGTCAACATTATAACCATAAAGATAAGAAGGTAATTAGATGAAATTATCGGTGACATTTTCTAAACGGGTTTTCAAAATTATGAACACGTTCTCAGAATTAAGAGGCTAGTTTTCACGAACTTCCTCTCAGTAAAGAATGGCGTTCGTAAATATACAAATCACAAAACGTTGGAAACAGTAACAACCTTTATTAAAAATTTTAAGGCTACATTGCTACTATAACCATCGCAGGAATCACAAAAGTAACCAGTTCAGTACATGCTAGCAAGAAGGTCATCTTGCAAAAGACTGCCCAAATTCATTCACTGAAAATATGGCAGTCTGGATCATAAAGGCATACCAGTGCCAAATTCAAACTTTTGCTGATGTAATTAACAATTAAATAACATCCCTCAATGACAGGAACCCACGTATTTAGAGGCTAGTCTTAATTTACAACTCAGCCAAATGTTGTAGAAAAACAGAATCCCCATCGAGAGGTAAACTGAAAACGAAATATCAAATACAGCATTGACAACAGGGGAGGAAACATAGGACAGACACAAGGAAAAGGAAACAAGATATCCTACAAACCGATACACGTATAGAAAGTGAATAGGAATAAAAACACACAACAAATGACTACAAACATATGTCAGGAGATTACAAGAACACAGAGAAAAGATCCTCGGCAGTTTTTATGAAACAGTGCAAACTTAGGAAATGAAAATAACATATTGGTATAAAAATATATTGATACAGGGGCAGGTTATTCCGACAGGAAAAAAACAACGAACCCAACTGGCCAACACTCATCAATACCTTCTATAAATACAAACACTACTGTTCAATTCCAAAAAATTAGAACAAAAGCCAAAATCAAGAGAAGAGATTTCAATAAAATTGGAGGTGAAATAAAACAGGATCAGAGAGACGGAAATAATAAAAAAGCATGATACAGCTGCTAATCTTAGACACTAGCAGACATTGAATTTAATGTGAAAAAAATGGGAATAACTTCCCTCCTGTTGATATGACTAAAACCAAGAGAAGCAATAACACACAACTTCTAATTATAGCTAACTCTTTTTCCAACTCATCCTCTGCTCCCAAACTAGTATCTGATAGCTTTGATTTAACAACTAACGAGATGAGACTTTGACAAAAAAATACCAAAACCAGAACAGATGCAAACCTAACCACTAAAGCCATATCCGTATGGCAGATAAAATAGGCCACCAAAACAGATTGATCAGCCTTCAGCTCATGACACAAAGGTAAGATATGACATCCTAGAGATGGCAGATCAAGTAGAATGTCACACCAACAATACTAATACAACAGAAGGTGAAACAATGACCAAAAGACGTGCTTACACAGTGTCAATCCCAGAATTGAAAGGAATATAGAAAACAGCAGGAAACTGAAAGGAAAAAAGGTATCCGAATGAAATAGACAGAACAAAATTTAACAACAACCTAATGCTCAATAATCAACAATGGATAGCTTATTTCTTAGAATAGGCATCCTAAACACAAGGTTTCATAACACCACAAAAGCAAGGAGAAACTAAAACAAATGAAAATAAAAGACATCCAAGTGCTTTTCCTCCAGGAAACCCACACAACCTTACAAATAGAAATCAAGAAAAGGATTGAAATACACATCACAGTGTACTAGAATGGAAGCAGCAATAATTCCACTGGAACAGCCATAATCTTGGCAGCAAACCTTCCAGCGAAACCTGTATCCTGTTCAAGAGTATGTCTTGAACAGGATACAGGGAGAGGGGAAAGAATAATATCTGCAATAGTTAAACTGGGAATCCAAACAGTAAATTTTACAAACATACATGCAACCAATAATTGATACCAAAGATCACTCTTCTTTAAGAAACTTGACAATTACATGAAGGGCCACATGAATATTTTAGAGGTGATTTTACTGCATAACAGACGAATCATTTGAAATAGGAGGTAGCATAAAAGAACCAACCTAAACACAACATGCGAGCAATACATCTTAGAAGAACCACATAAAGTTTGAAAACAAACCCACCCACATTCATTTTGGACATATGGAAGTATGTCAACAAGAATAGATAGGTTATATCTCAGAAAAAACCCTTCTTCAGTTCTTAGATTCAATATCTCAGTAAACCACAATGAAAATATAATAGATCAAATGATAGTAGGCATCAATATAAAGTACAAATCAAAACATTATGGACCTCGTTTATGGTGCATGAACCCAGCAATAATAAAAGAGCAAGACTTAATAATAACACTGGAAAAGACAATAAATGCAAAGTGAGAGAAAGGGAAACTGAGATGAGTAGAACACAAAAATCACTGTCTGAATTATGGGAGGACCTACTGAAAAAGCATTGTAGAATAGGAGAAAAACAAAACGAAATAACAAAGCCAGAACATTTCCACATTATACAAGAAAAGTAACATAATAAAAACTAGCTCTAATAACCTCAACATGCCTGGGATGAAGAATCTGATCAAAAAGTATAAATCAGAAATTAAAAAAAATTAAAGAAACCCAACTGTATATCCTGAAGTTATAAAGTAAGTTAACTAGTCTATCTGTAGAGTTAAAATTTACCAAGCTATTCTGCAGACAAACTAAAATCCAAAGATAAGAACAGGAAATAAATAAAACACAGCATATGGCCTAACAACAGTAGATTCTATAATAATAAGTAGAATCTTCACATCTTCCGTACAGAGACCTACATACTACAAAGAAATTAAACAAGATTGAATGGAAAGAAATCATCAGCAACCTCCACAAGATATTACATGAAGACAAGATTTGGAAAGAGAAATTAAAGAAGCAGAGGTAAGGAAGGCCATTTCCACACAGAAATGAAATAAATCAACAGGATCAGATGGACTGGGTAGCATCTTCTACCCTATCTACCCTATATACTCTACTCAAATATTGACACATTGCAGGTCAGCAATTGGAGGCCTGTAACCTTCCTAACAACTCACAACAAAATATTAGCCGAAATAATTACTAACTAATTGAGCCCAACACTAAACGCAATAATTCACCCAAATCAAATCTATGCTATTCTACGCAGATATATCTTTCAGACAACCACCTTCATCCAGTACACTGAGAAAGAAAAACTAATGCAACATTGGTTTACCTTTGATCAAAGTAAAACATTTGACAGAGTTAACCATGACCTCCCATTAGTAACCCTAACAGCACATAATTATGGCACACACTTCCTACTCATTGTAAACTGCATCCACAACAAGATAACCAGCAAAACATATAACCTATCTGAACCATCCATATAATGAATGGTGTCTGATAAGGATGTCCTGTTTCGCTAGCTTTATGCATAACACAAACTGAGTTGCTTGCAAAAATGATCACAGGGAACCCAGAAAACAAATGCTTTGTAACCCCAACACAAAAACAGGAAATTAAATGTGTTATTCGTGCTGATGATGTAACTTGCATCATAACCAATAACATTGCCCTAAAACCCCTCTTGCAGACAAACCAAAACTACAACAAAATAGCAGGATCACAAATTAATGAATCAAAAACAAAAATAAAAGTATTAAGAGATGGAACAACAGTTGGCTTCAATTACCATTCCAGGAATTCCTTTCAACCACCTAGGCCAAATGGGAAATGAAGTAATCATTGAGAAATCTATATAAAAAAAACCTGACAACCCCTAAATCTAACTGCTACTGCTACAGAAAAAGCACAAATCATTAAACAGATAATGATACTTGTCAATAAATAATACATAATTTCATTTCCTATCAGCAAATTACAAATTAAAAGACTGGAAGACATTATTTATAGCTTTTCTGCAACAACAAAAAAGCAAAGGTCAGTAGAGATTAATTATCCCTAAAAAGAACCGGGGACCCCGAACACCTCAAGACTTACAGAAATGCTTTCAGTAGAGAAAATTCTCCAGATAACTATGCTCAGGAACTGTACACCGCTCCCATGAAATGAGTCAGGACTAGCTAGTTATAAAGTACGAAAACTTCACTGGCCAAAACCACAGCGATGAGAAGGCAAACATCCCATCTGAATACTACAGAGCCTTATCCAGACAGGCAAGAATTATTGTCGCAAATAAAAATAAATAACACCTCAATGAACTTAGGAAAGATGATTAAGCAAGCAATTAGAGGCAATCCCACAGACACACTCCAACAAGAAAAGGAAAAATCAAAAAATTGCTACTTCGAGTACATTTTCTCTTCCACAACCAATTTCAATTCGAGGATATTACACGATAAAACACAAAAATCTAAAAATGGAGAAAACTTGAAAGTGCGAAGTATGCTTTCTGCACCCGACAAGAAATATCTACAGCTCATCCCCCCACAATGAAGCAAGCAGGAACAAGCGCTATATCTACAACACATACCCGGAAAAGGAAGCATGGAAACTCCTTTACCTACTAATTAAAATTAAATACCAGGTATGGAAACTTAGAAATATTGTAAACTATCAAAACAAAAGAAAACAACATGATATTAAAAGAAGTTCAAGAGCCGCAATAAAAATACCTAAAATTACATAAATTACCTAATTACCTACAGAAAGTAGGACCAAATGCATTCAAGAAAAGATGGATTTTTCCACTTGTGTTATGTTACCAATCCTAAAACAAACTATTATCCTAAATCTTATATGACAGCACTCAAGATAATGAGCAAATGGCTCCAATTCCTTCCTCTTCAAAACCTGGGCAGTTCTAAAATTCTTCCATTTGATCTCTCTCTATTTTGTTTCCCCCTTTACTTATTTTATTGCTAACTTTATTTTCTATTATATTATCATATCATCTTTACTGTTATTTTTATTTTATTTTTATTTTTATATCGTATTTCATTTTGTTTTATTTTTATTTTATTTCTTTTTCATCATTACTTTATATTCCAAGTTTATTTCGCCTTTAATCTCCACTTTATTCTTCCTATATCTTATTTTTGTTTTACTTTGCTTTACTTAATTACACCTTTATTTTACCATGTGTTGCATGTCTTATGTTTTATTAATATTTTTCTGATCTCCTTAAGCAAAGCTTATATTGCTTTTCCTTAAATTATATTTCCACAGTGCCTTTTTATCAAGACATAAGATACCCACTCTAACAACAACAATAACACTAATGTGTACCAACCACTTACTCTGCCTTCCTATAATGCCCAAACTGAGTAATGCATATTAAAAATATATCCTAAGGCTCTACTCTACTCTTCCTGAGAGTAGAGTAGAGCCACTCTTTCACTCAAATAACTCTTTCTCGTGAAGAAATTTTTCTTTCGAGCCTTTGACAAACCACACATTTTCCTCTTAACTAATGTGAATGCAGGGGCGTGGGCATTAAAACATCACCATGATAGTCAGTCTTCCAAAAGAACTAACCCCAGAGTGACCCTCTGGGACGCAAAGAAAGAAAAACTAAACATATTTACCCCTTACCCATAATAATAAAAAACATATATAACAGGAACAAATTATAATGTTAACATTATTAATAATATATATAAACTCTCCCCAAAATCAAGTGTAAGCTCCATAGGAAAATCTTATAAGGACTAGAGTTACTCTCATAATCCTCCTCCTCCCGTTCAGGGCATTCAATTCATCTTTCCTTTCCTCTTCTCTCTTATAGCTATAGTTTCATACGAGACTGACACTCCTGCTGTAGAAGCAAGTCTCTTGCTCCTACAGCAGAAGTTTCAAGAAACACGATGACAAGTAACCAATGAACCATTGATAGACAGAGTAGTAGAAAGTTGCTGAACGTAACCTACCTATGACTGTTAATGAATACAAAAGTTTCTGTTTTTGGTGGGTGAAAACACAATACCACTGACAAAAAAAAAGGTATTAATTGTGCAATTAGTAAAACAGAGATCAGGTAATCAAACAAATAGTGCTTATTTCACTTGTTACGTTTTGGTGGATGGAATGTAGGCATTGAATGCTGTACTTCTGTGATTTGTGAAGTATATCGATGTGTTACCTGTTATACTAAATGCGTTGACGTAACTTCCAGTTATGTTGAAATTTTGTGGTAGGTTGTTGAATCCCGCGCCACTCAACTCATACTAAATAATAATAACATAAATAGTGTGCGTTTGCGTGTGTGTTTGCACACGCGCGTGCGCGTGTGTGTAAATCATGAAATTAATTCTACTAGTGTACTATTAATTTTACCATTATTTAAATAAAATTAAATAATAACTTAGGTAGGAAGATATAATATACAACTTGCATTGAACAATCTGACTTTTGCTATTGCGAAATTTTCAATTTTCCAAATTTGGATGCAGTATATGCATCCGATTTTGACAAGATAATTAACTGTTGCTTAAAATTAATAATTACTATTAGTATTAGTACTAGCAGTTAGTAATATTATGCAAAATATAATGATCGAAGCTAAAATATGATGTGACATCCGTTTAGCAGTTTCGAATTGTATTCTGAATCTTAATAGCAATTTCTTATAGTTTCAGGTCATTAAATAAATATCTAACTTCTTCCATTTCTGAATAGAGTAATCGGAATATATTTCAAATAACATTTCTTCATATTTTATGTAGTAGATGAAGTTTAACCCAAAATCCTGCTTGCAGGTTTTAACAGAAATATTTATAAGCATTTTCTGATGAAGCTGAGCTGCCTATCTCACAAAGAGGTGGCAAGTTCTTTCATTCAACTGGACTGAAAAACTGGCTTAGCAATGAAGGCAGCTAACAAACATAATACAAGATAATAACCTGTTATCTAGTCCGACGGATTTTATTTTCGTGTGAGCTGATGTTTGCTTAGACGCATTATTAAAATCTAAGTAAAAAATTGAGAATGCATAGTAGGAGCAGAAAAGCAGTGGGAAATAGTTGACTTTTAGAAGATGAATACGATGTATTTAAAGTAGTTGATTTTAATGGATGCTATCATTAGCTTGACCATGCATTCGATACCTATGGCGATTCTACGGCAAGAGAGAGAGAGAGAGAGAGAGAGAGAGAGAGAGATGCTGAATATTTAATTTTAACCATGCCTTCCACAAGCTGCATTAAGTGTTTAATAAAATTTTGCATAAAGAAAATATCAGATATTCTGAGGTATTGAAGTTAGTGAGAACAAATTACCTAAAACAATGGTCATTTAAAATAGAGGAGGATTTTTGTCAATTACATTAACTTCCAAGCGACAGTTACAAAAGATTAATTTCATTTCATTTGCATTTAATTAGAGTATAAGTTATGCGCTGCATATGACTGCAAGCGTCTTCACTGTTGGGATCAGTTTGTTAAATAACGGATTGGCATAGTGTCGACGGTATCTCTCTGAACACTAGAGTAACCGTAAATAGCTGCGCAGGAGATTAGATCCGTAGCATTATTAAATTTAAGATTTTAAAAACGAAACCCAAAAGAAGTGTACGGAATTGTCTGGCTCCATATATGAAGGTTTTAAAATAATAGTAATAACTGTGCTTACATTAACATTAGGAGAAAATTTATATTAAAATAAGTTTTAAAAGAGGTATACCGTGAGTAGATATATCGATACAAAATTAAATGGAAAAAACTCACGTACAAAGATTATTTAATAGTATAATTTTTGGCTTGTGTGCACAGGCATCTTCAGTACATATTAAGCTCAAATTAAACAATAACTGACAATTCCAAAAAGCGCCACCTAAGTAGCTGGTGTAAGATAACTAAAAAGGTCAATAAATTTTCTTAAAAAAAATCAACACAATAAAAAGTTAGGAAAGATTAGCTGATTTGTAAAGTACTATCTCCCATAAAGGGGATAGACGTAAGCCGTCGGATCTGTTTAAGTTAGGAGAATTATTAAAAAAAAAGAAGAAAACTCTACTTCATTCTCCTAACTTAAACAGATCCGACGGATTGGAATAGTTTGGTACTAATAAACATGAAATTGTTATAGCTGATGGCCGTTGTTTGTTACTGAAGCGAAGGAAGTAGTAATAATATTGTGGACAAGTTACTTAAAGACATAATGAAAAAAATAAAATGGTATTACTGGCATGTATAACATAAAGATATTGACTAGGAAAATGAAGGTTGATGATACAACTGGAGGTAAATTTCTAGGACAACTTCGTGATAGCTATCTGAAGAAAAATGTACGAGAACCTGCTTGATGGAAGAGGAAAACAAAAATCAACATCATAATATCAAAATTGTTAGTGATCGGTCACTTTAATTAGGTTCTAAGTTTATCTGTTACAAATAAACTCAGAGTTTATCTGTAACAGCGATCTTTTGATCTTCTAAGAAGTATTAATATCAAGATAGTAATAATAATTAGAATACATCCTTGGTGAACGATTAAAGCTAACTTTGAGTTTTGTTAAGAGAATAAGATGTATTCCCTGGGAGGCGTTTCTTAATGGCTGAAACACTGATGCAAAATGGATAGTCCAAGGTCTTCTTGCATAATCTGATATATATGCGTTTGTCCTTAAGAGGGAATTTCATAATAATTAAAAGCATCAGTCGATGAATAATCAAGTTTTTAAATAAATATGTCAAATAAAAATCTTTGCAAAAAACTATCGAGAGAATATTCATTAATCATGATAGATACAAACGACGCTGTTCCCTTATTTTATTGGAAATTTTTCTATTGTGATTTTGGACGAATATGAAATTTGACTGCGTATTTGTTTGGTCATCAAGAAAGATACGTACCATAATTTGGTATACCCATGATATAGTTGTGAATCAGTCGTTAACATGCTGGGTATAAATTTTGTTCCACATAATTTACTTTATAATTTTAGAACGATACCACCAAGGCTAGCTGCAAGTTTCTTAATACCATTGAATCATAATTTAATATCATAGTTTGGTTTACTTTTAAGAATTACAGAGAATAGTTCTGCTTTTCTTATGGTAGGACACGACAATATCTATTTTGCTTATGGTCCGAGTAGGATCACGCATTGTAAGTGGAGAGATCTTTCTCTGTAGGTCTAGGACTGAATCTACAATGTATTAGTTAGAAAGATTTGGCAATAATAATAATAATAATAATAATAATAATAATAATAATAATAATAATAATAATAATGATGATGATGAAAGTAACTGGCGAAGATGGTGACTGTTACACATAGAAAGAGAATATACTTTTAAGAATTGTTTCGCATATTGTTGAAAAGAACAGAATAGAACACTCTTTTTAGAACAGACAGAACAGTCTTTTTAAAATGTTTCGTTGCTTAGTAACACACTAGGTAATTAATGAGAGAGCGTGAAAAACAAATTAAACTTTTTGAAAAACTGAGTCAAAACGAAAGATAAAAAGAGCTTTTCTGAATATTGGAGATCATTTTTATTAAAAAAAATCAGATGATATTGCGCCCTTCGATTGGAATAGGCCTAAGTTCGATTCTCGTCGCGACGGGAGGAATCTTTATCTGGTCGATTTCAATCGAAGGTGAGTTAGCCGATCTCATACGGAGGTAGCAGGGTTTTTTCTCCCGGAAACTCGGGTTTTTCATCCCGCATACAGACAAATCGGCCCTTCAGAACACACGCAATTTACAGACAAAACATTCTAGTTGTGGTAGTGGTGGAGGTGGGCGGTAGATGGCGTTGATGGAGATGATTCGTAGTAGTGGTTCGGTGTAGTGGGTGAGACAGTTGTAGGTGTCCTCCCGCGATGAGTCTTCGGACTCCTTGGAGGTGTCAGGAATAATAATAATAATATCCATGGATAGCATTTCTACTTTCCTTACTAAGACGGGCATTTGGGCATTCATGATATAGCACATTATAATTTAAAATATATTCCTTGGATAAAATGTAATATGAAAGGAACGAAATTATTACAACGATTAAGATAAAAAATCGGTTAATTTTACTCGACTGCTTTGTTTTTTGACATCTATTTATTACAATGCTTTTATCGGATACCAAATGCGTTCTGTCGATTTAATCTTCGGGAAGTAACTTTTGTGTGCATATAAATATCCGTGATTTCATCGGAAATAGTGTTTACTCTTGAATATTTTTCTGGCGTTTTAATGGCACTTTCATTTTTGTGAAAAATTGCTTTCAGCCATCTAACATCACGGTTCATACTAATAGTGAATTATTTTGCTAAGCTCAAAGAGTGTTGGTGATATCTGTTCTTCTCCTCTAACAACTTTTGCTGATGTGAGTGGCTATTTAACCAAAGGCTATCAACACCATTTTTTTGTTTTGTTTTTTACATTAAAATTCAAAATGACGAAGTTTAGGGGATTATGATCGGTTTGGCTATTTAGCACGTTCATTGCCAACCACGCGATATCGCGCGATGCGAGTTCTCACCAAACGGCCGATCACGCGTTATCGCGTAGACGGCGTTAACTAAATAAAAAAATAAAAAAAAGTTGGCCACCACACGAAATTCCAATTTTCAGCTTGGCAATGAAAGTGTTAAGTGATGAATAACTAGAGTTTTCTCCTGTCTGCTGTTTCTCCATCTCACACCCGTTTAATTTATAAATATTTTTCCCATAAAGGAGGACATTTGAACTTGGAGGGTAATGAATGGCAATGCTGTAGCTAATGAAGTTCTAACTGAGGCTTGGCTATTGCTGTTACCCTCCTGCCATGATCAGAGCTTTAATAGCTCAATAACACCTTATCCCTACACTGTCCTCTACAGATAACGGGGAATATGAAAAGCATTCTTGCTTCGCCCCTTTAAGCCAGTCCTTATAAGGACTATATATTCATTACAGACTGACATATGGAGACTTCTTGAATTAAAACTATATATAAGGTTGTAAAACCATTTTTTAAAATCACAATTAAGTGTTTATTCAATAAATCTTAATTCGCATTTACATTTGTTTTAATATTTCTTTCTCTGGGAAACCTAAAATTGGTTAATTATAGTAACTACTCATTGTAATTTAATATTGTGCAACGCAGTGCCTAGTTGCCGCATGCTGAAGTTAGTAATTCGTTAGTTCTTTTGGCATAATGCCAATGTGACGATATATGGTCTATGTTTATGGATTTGCCATAAAAATATTTCTAATGTTGCTGTATACTAGATATATATTCCAAAGAAAAGAAGAAGCCCAACATGAAGTCATTTTAGCCAAATTTTCCTCCAACTAAGAGAGAGAGAGAGAGAGAGGTACATTGCATCTTATTATGATATGAATGAATGTGAATTTCTTGACCATCTCTTGCTCGACAGAAACCTGAAGTGGATTCGAAAACACTGGGATTGGTTTCTAGAGCACTGTTCCTGCATTATTTAACACACAGTAAGACACACACATTCTCTCTCTCTCTCTCTCTATTATCATTAAAAAATAAATTTTACACTTTATGAGCACTCAATTGTAAAGGGTGGCCATAAAATAACTTTCCCTCTTTGGAGGCATCTGTAGCTAAAACCAATAAACGGAATGAGACCAAACTTTATCTTGAGACTTTTGAAGGCATGGGGAGATGATTTCCTCGAAAACAAAGAAAGGTTTAGTAGCAAAATTCGCCGGTAGGGGAACTTTTGGCGCTGGCGGAGCCGAATACAAGCGGATAATTACACTAATGGAAGATAAAACGGAATAATAACATTTCGACGGTGTATGCGACAGCCTCGTTACTCATTCTAGCTTGATATGTGACGTATTACAATGGTAATAATAATTAAACTAAAACAACAACTTGCGAGAGACACAGAAAATAATGTAGTAATTGAACTCACAGGAAATAATGTTTTATTCATCAGAATCAGGGTCCCATGGACCACCTACACGATTTTCTGAACTTTCTTTTGTACAACAAATTGCATCCGGTGTGCGACATGCTCTACAGCTGAGCATAAGGAGTCGGAGTGGATGTTCATAACAGCCGGGTTTATGTTCTCTTTCAAGACATGCAAGTTGGGACCGCCACCAACATACACAACGGATTTCAAATACCCCCAGAGCCAAAAGTCACATGGAGTGATGTCCGGGGATCGAGGTGGCCATGCCGTCGGAAAGAACTGACTGATAACCCTCTCAATACTGAAATGCTGGCGTAAAAGGTGCTATACTGAACGTTCAATGTGTGGCTATGCACCATCCTGCATAAAAATTATGGACTCCAAACATTATCTTTGCTGCAATGCAAGAATTACAAAATTTTCCAGTATTTGTCGATAAATCTCTCCAGTAATTAAGCAGGTTACAGGACCTGTAGGGGCAATACGTTCAAAAAAGTATGGTCCTATTATGAAATCGGCAGTGAAGCCACACCACACACCACAATCCTTTTTTTAAGTGGAACTGGTGGCGCTGCTCTCACGTACGCACAGTAAAATTTGCATAATCCTTTTTACCTGCATTTACTGCAAATATTTGACTGTTTTCGGCTCCGCCAGCGGCAAAATTTCCACTATTGGCTACTTTTGGTATTGAATCTGTTTTTCGCTGAATTCATCTCCCATGCCTTCGAAAGTCTCAATATAAAATGTGGTCTCATTCCGTGTATTAGTTTTAGAGACCTCCAAAGAGGTAAAGTTAATTTATGGACACTACATTCAGAATGGACTTATGTTTAAATTATCTGATAACATCCTATTTCAAGCAATGAATAAGCAGTTTTTACTTATAGCAAAGGAAAGTATACCACTTAATGGTCACCTAAAATATTTGAAATGGTTTATGGATTTGATCCATAAAATCAATTGACCTTGCGTTCTACACGCTAGACATAGGAATCAGCAACATTGAATTATTCAACAGTGAATTACTGTTAGTAATAAATTCCGGACACATTTTTTTTTTGAAACTTCATGCAATAGCAAATAATCCTTCTTATCTCATACGCTAACGAACAGATTCGAATCCGTTCACGGGATTCAAATTGGTTTGCTCTTTAACTAAAGGTGAATTAGCGGATGTTTTATGAAGGGGCTGAAAAATGCGAATATGGGAGAAACTCGGCGATTTAATCGTAAAAAGCAAACCTGGCTGAAGAACACATATAGATAAACAAAACTTAGAGGGAAATAACCTAGCAGCTTTTCATAGGTTCGTTTCATACGAAGTTTTTATTTATTTATATTTTTACTGGGGGAGGGGGATCCGCCCCCCTGGCGCCTACGACGCCCAACCTCCCGAGTTCCAGGATGGTAAGCTGGTAAGCTGGTAAGACAAAAAACGTGACATAAAACATTTCAAATTTCAGCTTATCTTTTTATATGTAGATGATGTCCTAGTAAGGGTATTCTGCAGGAGAAACTTGTAGATGGGATTTCTTCCTTTACGCTCCTTTTGAATATCATTTCTTTAATATCTCAAAACATTGTCATTTAAATATTTCACACTAAAATGTTCATACAGTATTTAATGGATAACTAAAAATAAATTAAATTTATATTTTTATGAAGTTAATACCAATATTTATATATATTTGGTGGTTTTTTATCTTATTTTATCCTTTCATGCAACATATCATTGTACAGTTGAAATTTGTATTATTATATCAGGCGTGGTGGTATAAGTACTAGAAAAGTAGGATATATTACTACTTCCTTCTTTTACCTGGGTAACAAACAACATCCTTCAGCTTTACCAGTTTCATTCTTATTTGTACCAAAAAAAAAAAAAAAAAAGATAATTCAAGAATGGTTAGATAAAAATATGATACTATATGAGGGTCACCATGCCTTTGTGCAGAGTCAGTCATGCCTTAGTAATTTACTAACTTTTCATAATAGAGTAACAGCTGAGTTGGATACAGGAAATGGCTACACAATTATTTTACTAGAATTTGCAAAGGCATTTGACGGGAATACAACACGGAACACCGTTAACGCAAATTATAAGAAATGGAGATGGATATAACACTGGTTAAGTGGATAAGTGGGTGGCTGCAGGACAGATATCAAAAGGCGGTATATGGAGGGGCAGAATCGAGGCGGAAACAGGTGACTAGTGGTGTGCCTATGGTCCGAGCACTGAACTTATTGCTGTTTAATTTGTACAAAAATGATATAGGAAATAAATTGAAAGGAAATATTCAGTTGTTTGCGGATGATGAAAAATCAGACGATGTGGAGAGCTTGCAGGACGATTTAAATAGGCTGTTAGTAATGTCATAAGTTAATGGGTGACAGTTTAATGTCCAGAAATGTAAAGTTATGCACTATGAAATAATTAAATTACGAACCGTTTATCACATTGTTAGTAATAGATGAAAGGAAATGGATGAAGCTAGAGATTTAGGGGTGGTGATAGCCAGAGAGTTAAAGTTTAGAGGACATATTCCTAAGGTTGCTAAGGTAGCACATAAGATTACTAGTGAAAAACACATTAAAAAGTAGAGATAAGGAAGTTGTAATTCCCCTATATAAGTCCTTGATATGCCCACATCTGGATTACTGTGCTCACGTCCCCTGGGTCTGCTGGGGATTTTGAAGCAGTGGAGAGGATTCAGAGGCGAGTGACGAACATGGTGAGTGGCCTGCGGAATGGTGGCTATGAGATTGATTGAAGGTGTGTGATTGCAGAAGTTGGTTGATAGGAGAATAAGATGGAATATGATAGAAACATTTAAGCTGCTCAAATGTTTTTTTAAAGAGGCAGTGGAAATGTTCCAGTATTTGGCTACTTTGACCAGAACAAGGGTTCATCCCTAGAAGTTGAATAAAGATGTGGCTAGTAGGGATGTGAGGACTAGATTTTTCGCTTGGAGGGTGGTAAATGAGTGGAATGGGATGCCAGAGTCAGTTGTGATGTCTGTTAATGGGTTCAAGGAGAGGTATTATAATATGTGTGGATAGATTGGGTCTCCCGAGATGAGTCTTCGGAATCCATTGAGGTGCCCATATAATAATAATAATAATATTTTTTTTAATATTTTATTATGTATCAGATAAAATACATACATAGATAAAATAATAATTATATATATATATATATATATATAATACATTATAATTGTAAATAAGAGATAGTTGCAAGTTAATAATATTTTTTAAATAATAATTTATATATATATATATATACATTTTTTTAATGATAATATTTTTATTGAGCTAAAATATTTACACATACAATAAACATCTTGAGTGACATTGCAACTTATAATTTTAGCGAATTCAGCACAAAGTGCTACATTTTCCACATTGGATTTCAATTAATTTTTTTTAAAAAAAAATACTTTTTTGCCTCTATATTCTGTAATTTCAACACATGTTCTTCTAATATTTACAATAAAGATTTTACAGAATTTTTGAATATAGAATATACATAATAATAATAATAATAATAATAATAATAATAATAATAATAATAATAATAATAATAATAATAATAATAATTTATTTATTTTATTTATTTATTTATTATTTTTTTATGTCTCAGATAAATTGCATACATAGTTGCTGTAATAATTATATATATAATATTTATAACGCATTACAATTGTGAATAACAGATACTTGCAAGGTAATACTTTTCTTCCTAAGTTAGCAGAGCTTATCTAAGGAAGATAATAGATGATATATGATGATGGCATATATGATGATAGTGGTTTCATGGTTATGTTCCTATACTGGTCACGAGCAAGGTGTTGATTTTGCTGTTTGTTGGTACGTGCTTGGAAGACTTCGACTGCTATTACAGTTTAAGTTTTGTGTGTGTTTGTGGGGGGGGGGGAGAAACAGGAATTGCTCTAATTTTCATTCTCGCTATAATATTTATGTAGCGCCTGTTTCAGCTCTCTGTATGTGCCTAGGTTTCTGTTGTCGAACGGCAGTTTGTTTATCATGTCAGGAACGTAAAAGTTTCGGGTAGCTTTGCCGTAGTGATTGTTGCACTTATATGTTATGTAGTTTATTGACTGTGGTCTTGTTATTTGATATGTTGTTCTGGTTACTCTATATGTTGGGCTGTAGTAATGTTTTAACATGACTGTGTAGTGGCATAAGTGTTTCACCTTAAATATTTTGGGTTTTGTCCGTGCTTCCTGCATAAGAATGGGTTTTTCCAGAATATCAGTTTTACCATTTTATCTTGCAACCATTGTAGCCTGTTAAGTCTGTAGTCTGCGCAGAATGCGTATGATGTGATTGCATATCTTAAAATGTTTTCACATAATGCTTTATAGATTAGTATTTTTATGTGGATTGGGACAATGTCTTTTAATCTGTATAGTTTGCTTGCTATTATCCTAAGCTTGGTATGTAGGTAGTTTGTATGGCTATTCTAACTTTTATCAGCATCGAAGTGAAGTCCGAGATAGCGTGTTGTTTTCACCTCTGTGATGGTTGTGCTTTTAGGTTCTGCGCTTTGTGTATAGGAGGATGAATGATGGATAGTGAGATATTTAGTTTCTATGGGCAGGGTTTGGGTGTTTTTGAATACCATTAGCTTTGTTTTTTCCAGGGTTTATACATATGCCGTTTTCGGTTAACCAGTTAGTGATTTGATTGATGTCGTGTTGCATATTTGTGTAAGCGATATTTGCATTGTTGTGAATGGATACTATGGCCGTGTCGTCTGCGTACTGGAAGATTTTATTTTTAGGGGGAGTTGGCTTATGTCGTGTGTGTATATGTTAAATAGAATGGGAGATAGGACAGCTCCTTGCGGTACTCCACAGGTTACATGTACCTCTTTGCTGTATGCTGATCCTATACGTGTGATGTGCTTTCTGTTTTTCGTGTATGCTTTAAACCACTGGAGTAGACGACCTCCAATTCCGATATGGGTAAATTTCGTTAACAAGGTTTTGTGTGGTAGTGTGTCAAATGCTTTTGTTAGGTCAATGAATACGACTAATGTTATTCTGTTTATATCTAATGCAGCGTTTTTAAGGTCTGTGAAATCTTCCAGGAGTGTTGCTGTTCATTTATTTTTTGAACACCATATTGTGTTTTGGGTATGATTTGAAATTTTTTAACGTATATGGAGAGTTTCTGATGTACGATGCGCTCCATGATTTGGTTGATTACAGACAGCGTGGCGATGTGCCTGTAATTACGTATAATGTTTCTTTTCCCCTGTTTGTGTATGGGTGTGATTAATGCAGTCTTCAGTGTTTCAGGTATGTGTCCCGTTTCGAAGATTTTATTTAACAGATTTTGTACAACTGGAAGTAGGTCGGTTGAGTGTTTCTTGATGTCTTTTGGTCTGATTCCGTCTATCCCCTTCCTTTGTTAGGATTAATTTGTTGAATTGCCTGTGATAGTTCTTCTTTTGTTACTGTGGGGAACCACATCGACTGTGTTGCTCATGGACCTAGTGGAGAATATTCGTTTGTGTGAGGAAAGATTCTTTCTTGTAGCTTTTGGACAGAGTTCACGAAGTGCTGATTAAAGTTGTTCGCCAACTGTTTGAGGGATTTGGTGTCGCAGGTAAAGCTGTGTTTTTTTTGTTTGTTTGTTTCTGAGGCAGTGGTTCTGTGTATATTGTCCAGCATTTCATGAATCAGATGCCAGGTTTCCTTTATATCATTCTGAGCTGTTGTTAATTTGTTGCTGTTATAGTTTCTTTTTTGCCGTTCTAATCTGTGCTATTAGAAGATTACGTTTTCTTTTGTATTCAGCTTTTAAAGCAATATTGTTCGGCGACTTCTTAAGTTTTTTCCATAGGGCATCTTTTCTTTGTATGTCTGTTAGTATGTTGTCTGTTATCCATGGATTTTGTTTTGTTTGGCGACGTATTTCTATTTTTGTTAATGCTTTGTTATATATTTTGTTAAATGCAAGTTTAAGATTATTATATACAGGGTGTTCGGGATAAATTTGACATATTTATAATTAATTATATTTTTCCGTAAGTTACATGTATTAACACACACTTCTCTTCATTTAAAAGTTTGGACCCTTCTTCATTCACATACAAGATGTCAGAAAGGATGGATAGCTGGAACCCACCTGAATAATGGAAGAGAATAACTTGTATCATGATGATTCGTGCCCGCCATCAAAATAAGGATATTACGACTGCTGCCCAATGCTCCCTGAATACAGTAAAAACAATCAGGCATGAACTAGAGACTTGCAATGGTGACTACGAGGATGTAGCAAGAAGAAAGATCCCTAGCAGACGATCTGATTGCGTTCGTACAGCAGAATTCCTCGCAAATCTGCAGGAACAGGTGTTGAAGAACCCTGGCATTGGAATTCGGGCTTTGTTCGTGGAGTTGCTAACTGTAGTCAAGCCCTGGATAACAAGGGTAGCCAGTGGTAGGCCGTATGTATGGCAGCAGGATTCGGCCCCTTGCCACACCTCTGGGAAAAGTCAAAAATGGTTGTCTGAAAATTTCTACGACTTCACCAGTCCAAATGTTTGGCCTCCAAACTCCCCAGACCTTAACCCCATGGATTATTTTGTATGGGGCGCAGTTGAAAAAGACACCAATCGCACTTCCAGTAATACAAAAGCCCAGTTAATGGATAAAATTAAAACAGTTTTTGCGGCCCTTCCCAGGGAGACTGTAGCATCAGCTTGTTCGAGGTTCCGAAGCAGAATTGAAGCTGTGATCGATGCTAATGGTGGTTATTTTGAATAAATCTTGTTGATAGTATTGTAATTAACTCTGCCTGTAATGTTTTTTTGTCAATTCATTAAATTTAATAGATACAAAGAAGATTTTCTTTTTCCTTACGAAACTGTCAAATTTATCCCGAACACCCTGTATAGCTTCAGCAGAGTCTAAAGATGCTATTTGCATCCAGTCTGTTTTTCTGATTTCATTGTTTACTATTGTTTCGTTTAGAATGCTATAATACTGTTTTGTAGTCTCAGTGATTTTTATGGATTCTGGTTCAGTGTGTAACTGCAATGCTGTCAAATAATGGTCTGCCAGTTTGCATATTATGACGGCTGCTGTGTGGCTGTTTGGAGGGGCCCATATATTTATATGATCAATGCAGGATGAGGTTGTTGTTGTGTTTTCGACTAACTCTTCTCTTCTCGTGTATACGACTGTATGGATGGGGTTATGTTATATGCCGATAATAGGTCTAGGTATTGTTCTGTGTTGTTATTTATGTTCCTAATGTTTATATTAATGTCTCCTATTATTATCAAGTATTCTGAGGTGCCTACTTCCGTGGCTGAAAGCCATCTGTTTAGTTCTTCTAGGAATTTTGTGGTGCTTAAGTTGGGTGGTCTGTATATTGCGTTTAATATCAGGGAGATTTCCTGTTTGCTGTTTTTAATTTCGATGCATATGTTTTCTGCGTATTCTAATTTATAGTTTATTTCTGTTACATCTAGTTTATGTTTGGTAAATATTATTATACCACCGCCTTGTTTTGTTAATCTGCAGTGTTTGTCTTGTAGGAAGTCTGGCATTTGGTAGGTGGCTGCCTCTTCGTTTGTCGTAGATACGTCAGTCAGTATTAAAATGTCTATTTCGTCTATACCTTTCTTCGGATAAGCTTGCAGGGTCAGCCAGTATTTTTGAATGCTTCTGATGTTGATGTGGAGAATAGATAGTCCTTTTTTGAGGATCGTCACTTGTTTCCATTCTGTTATTGATTTCAGAATGTGGCAATTATCATGTTTCGGAGTGATTACGTCTGCTTGATGGCCTGCATTCATATTGGTTGGTGTGCTGTTCCTTCTTTACGAGTTGTCAATATTCCTTTCAATGTGACAGCCTGTTGAGGTCGTCTACGGATTTTATTTCTATTGTTTTTGCGTCTTGTGTCTTTCTAAGGAATAATAATAATAATAATAATAATAATAATAATAATAATAATTACAATACATGTCAGCAGTTCAATAGCTAACAGATTTACCTGATATTCGAACATGTTCGAAGTAGGTGTGTTAATTTAGTGGAAGAACCATGGAAGCGCATTTATTAAAATACTGCAATAGCTCACTTTGGGAAATTATGCTTGCCGCTTAATTCAACCGGATATTTTGGATAATTCAAAAGTCCAACCTCCAGTCGATGACGTCCTCAATCGGACGAATACGTTAATCATTCGGCAAAGCAAGTAGAAAAAGTACTCTTATTTTTTTACTTTTTCTGTTTAATTAATGTATACAGGAAGGCTATTTGTTCTCCTGATCGGCTACTCAGAATAAAACTGGCCGCAATTGTTCATGCCTTGGATAGCTCCATCCTCACGACGAATGTCGAATGCAGAATGGTACTGTAGCTCACTTGTTTCCTTATCTAATCATCTGGAACATTGCATCTTATTTAGTACACTTCATTCTTAAATATTTTCATTTTTATTAAGAAAAATATACAATTAGGAGACTTTTTCTCTCTCTCTCTCTCTCTCTCTCTCTGTTACTAAACCTCGCCACAAGAACAATGTGGTGAGGTTTAGTAAGAGACTGTCTCACATGCATAATGCATGTGCATATCTGTAATACAGTAAAAGTAACGATCAATAGGAGGAGATAATAATAATAAAATATAGTTTGACTACAAGACCAGAGATGGCAGCACGGAGTGGTGGTAAGATATCTAAGCATCGCTTACTAGACAGAAATGAGAGAATAAGATTCAGATGAAGTAAAATATAAAATGCTTTGCTTTGAATTCACCAGTAATAATATTTCCTTTGACATTTTCACAGTGTTGTCATAGAGTTAAGCAACCTCAACGAAACAGAGTGAGTTCTGATGAAATGAAATAGGACAACTGCTTAGTTTTTATTCTATAAAAAGAATAAGAAATTTACTCAATACGAGTATAACACGAAGCGTCACTGATAAAAAGATATCACACACACACACACCTATTAATGTTAGAAATTATCATTGAGTGATATTTGTTAAAAGCCTGAAATGCTGACTCCGTTAAATATTTTTTTATACTCATCATACAAAAAAAATAGAAATAAAAAAGACGAAAGGCTTTTTATTAAAAAAAAACTATACAATTCACAAATTATCTTGTTATTAAATTTATCAGAATTAAATTTGATATGTATAGTGTATACATTTAAGTAACATTTCAGGTCTGTGCACGTTACTGGCTCTTCTATTAAATCGGGATATATAATATTATCGCAATATTTCCTAGACTGTAAAGTTCTAGCAACTATGAATAAAGCTAATACAGAACCAGAATATTTATAGATGAAAATGAATTTTTAACTTCGTGATATCGTATATTAGGATAACCAAGTAATATCTATGTGAAACAAGCAGAGTGCTGATACTATCACTAATAGTAGTTGTTAAAAAAATTAAAAAACATTTCTTAAAAAAATTTAAAAAAATTATTCAAAACGATCAAAACTTTCGATCCCGATAAAAAGATATACTGGTGTGTATGTCGCTACTTCACCACAAACTGGTGACTTCCGCCAGTTCAACTCTAATCAGAATTAAATTATTGGATTAAATTATTTTCCTCCTTTCAGATAAACGGCAGATACACATGATTAACTAAAAGCAAAATAACTTCAAGATAATCGCCTACTTGCAGTTGACGAGTTTATTTTTCAGTACTTAGGAACGCAACGCGCAATTGTATGAAAACTAACAACGTATTAAGTGGGTAGATATAAGGTTGGAATTAGTTTTAAACGATGCTTTGTGCATAACCATGTACTATTTTATGCATTAAAATAGTATTTGCAAATAATGTTATAATAACCTATAAAATCATAATGCAAATTAAATATTAGTGAAATATTTTATTTACATTATTTCAAGTTTTCAAAAGTTTGAATTTTCAGAAGAGTGTAATAATAGATCTTTTGTTTATAGTATAATACAGTAAACAGTGGTATACTGTTCATTTTATCAGATGGTGACTCGTCCTGTAATTAATCTATTCCTCTCCAGCTTGGAGCGATACCTCGAATGTTAATGTAATTAAGTTGCAACGAGTTCAAAACAAATGTTTGCGAATGATATTAAATGCTCCACGGTTCGTCAGAAATTTTCAGCTTCTCCGGGACACAAATATTCCATATATCTCCTCATTCTTACATTCTCTAGCAGTACAGTTCTTCTAGAAAACGACTACAAACCCTAATCAACTGGTACAACAAATCAATATAGTGAAAGTATAAGACTCCGTAGCTCAGTCTGTATAGACTGAGTCGGTAAACGTTGTTTGACTCCGTTCCAAGACGTTAGGAACCTTAATCTGGTGTCTTTCGACAAAACCTGATTTGAAGGTCTCATACGGGGGAAGCGTTTTTTTTTTTTTCAACCAGTAACTCGGGTTCCCCCCCAGAACAGGTAAACCGGCTCCGTGAACACACGCATCTAGAGACATAGGCCACACCAGGAGGAATAGGGATAACCACCTTATCCTCGAAGCGGTCTCGGTTTCAAATCATAATAGGCCATTCCTAATACGAACGTAGTGGGCCACTAGGCCTAATACGTGAAAGGAAGAGGAGGATAAGTCACTATCTTTCCGATTTTGTTCTTCTGGCTTAGTACTGTAGACGAAATTTCATCGCAAGCTTTTATGTTGTGGTCTAATTTTCATGAACCAATAGATTTAAGCCACCAAATATTACTCCAGAAAGATTACAAAAATTGCTTATGCTTTGTCCTGCCGCCGGCTGTATAATATGCCAATTATATGCGATTTTTGAACTCTGCACAGTGTGAAGTAGATTTGTCAAATATGCCTGTATTTTCTATTGTATGATTAAGAATCCTGAACCCTCTCATTAAAGAAAATGACACACACACACACACACACACACACACACACACACACACACACACACACACACACACACACACACACACACACACACACACAAGAAATATATGTTTGAATTATTAATAATTATTGAATTAAAATTCCATCATAGATGGGTTGTAAATGTCTTTTACTAAAAATGAATGTCTTAGCTTTGTATGCAACCATAACAACACTATTTTGTACAACTAAGTGATTTGAAAACGCAACATTTCATTATCTACTCAAGACTTTTCATTTATCAGTCCTTAGCTGGGATATGTCACAAAATATTGCGATTTACAAACTAATTGATTGGTTACTTATCTCTTTCATCTATTTTTGCTTTCTATCTTCAGGTGAAATCACCTTTCAGTGTATCATGCTATAGTTGAACTGTTTGTGCATAGTAATCATGATTCATGGTTTGTCGTTTTAATTGGAATACAAATGAATCAGCAAACTGTCACTTTTATTTACCCCTACTACTTTCCTTTTCACTTAGAAACAAGCATTTGACTCATCATGTTGTGTGATCTTCCTGCTGATGAGATCATCTGAGAATTTTCCAATCTGATTAATTCAAATATTTAAGCTAACTACTTCTTCTAGATTTATTCCGAAGCTTAATTACATATAATATATCCTCCAAGATTATTATAGTTATTTCTTAGATTAAGCAATTCTCATATTCCTTTGTCAGCCTTTGTTCATCCTATATATTTAAGTTATATAAAGTTCTCCCTGTGACCTTTTCCCTCGACATGACATCATCGCAAAAGTTAATCCTGAGAATTCCACGTTTCAACAGCGAGTGATCTATTTCAAACGGCTTGTTTTTTATTCTGCACTTCTTGGTAATATCGGCCATCAGTAGAGTGAACAACAGCTATATTACGTCGATCAGTGTATTATAATTGCTGTGTAGCAAATAGAGGCTTTGAATTTGATTTTTTGGATCAAATATTTCTCCATCTTCCTTTCGTGTAAAATTTTTCAAATTTCATGCCAGAGCATCGAAGATTTTTTAAAATCTAAAAAAGCATACGCCAGTTTCTTTCTTATGTTCAGTTATATTCTCACATATGCCAGAGAGAGAGAATTTGTTGGGAGCCGCCAGAACTTTATTTGAGTTTATTTTCCATCTAATCCTCAGTCTATTTTCAAGTGTCAGATCATGATTTTATCTGATATAGTTAAGAAGTGCAAAAGCTACTCGCATATCATTTTCACGTACTTGTAAAGGATTTCCTTCTATAGAAGGGATACAGGATGTACAGGATGTCTTATATAGAAGGGAATATCTGACATATTCTAATCTTTAGGTCTTCGATCTATTATTTCTAATCAAGCTTTAGCAGGCCTGAAAGAAATGGCAGACTAGCATGACGCTGTATGGTATGGCGGAAAAAAATAAAAGAATACTGAACTTCCACATCTCCTTAAGTACACGCGCTATGAGATATGTCTTTTCACTGCATGTACATTAATAGAAGAGCACGTGTAGAGTCCACGCCATTTAGCTGTAGCAAATGGCGTTGACGATGGATAAAAAGATGTTTATTGTTGAGCATTATTTTCGTTCATATGGAGTTGGTCCAGCAAATGGGCCAAGCCTACCACATGTTTGTGAGCAGTTTATTCGTCATTTCCGTAATCATGCCCTAAGCAGCAGTGGGATCGTTTCTGTAATCGAGAAAAAATTCCGACTTACTGGGAGTGTCTGTCGCAATGCAAAGTGCATTCTGGGAGACTACGAAATACTAACGCAAATGAGAATCACGGGCGTTTGGCGGAGCAAATATTACATATCCGAGAAGTAGTCAACGCCGAACAGCGATAAAACTTGGAATACCGAGACGTCACTACAGAAAATCTTCAAGTAGCTGGGAACCTTTTCGTACGTCATCCAGGTGGGTCAGTGTTTAACAGCAACATATTGCGCTGCACGACGGGATTTGCTGTGCACGTGTGCTGGCCAGTGCCTATGAGGATCAGTCTTTCCTTCATAATGCATGATTCTCGGACGAAGCACATTTCCATCTTGCTTGTAGTTTGGTAGGAACATACTAAGACATATACCCAACAAAGGGTGTCCTAAATATATGCTTAAAAACTCTGTGAAGATAAACACGTCTCAATAGAATGTTGGGAATATCACAGTGTCTTGAATTTATTGAGAGAAGTAGACAAATAAACTGCAAATGCAGTAAATATATTTATTAAGTGTTTTCATAATAGTGACAATAATGTAAAATAAGAGAGAAAGAGAGAGAGACGCCAAGTAGGCAAATTATATCCACCAATAAAAGCCATTTCTCCATCGAAAGACGAATATGAGATCTCTCACTAAATGAACCCAATTAACACAAGCTAATGATTAGTTACGAGAGATTCTAACTGCTACGACACAAACTGGAAAGTGTGAACACCACGAGAGAGAAGGGAAGAGATATTCTTCGAATTCCTGAAGTATAATTATTTTCCACAGCCTCTGTAGGAGGTGGGTGCACTGATGAATAAAGAATGTTAGATCTGGTGAATAACACTTGTATGTATGTGCTTAAAATCGATCATAGTTTAAGAAGAGTAGAGAAGCATGTTTTTCTATTAGTTTTTATCGATCCTGGTTTTTTTTCCTAAACTAAGATCGATTTTAAGCAAATACAAACAAGTTCACAAGCATCTAGAATTCCCAGGAGTGTACAAAATCACGTGCGACTGCGAGAAACAATAATATGGTCAAATTGAAAAATCCATCCTCCTACGTCTAGAGGGACATTGCCTACAAAAGAACTAGAGCAAGTGCCCTGTCAAGCCATGTACTGTTTGTACATGGCTTGACAGGGCACTTACATTTCAGTAAACACAAATGATGAAGGCTGTCAACATGAGATAAACTGGACAACAACTTCAAACCTTCATATATGCCGTGTCGAGGTGGAGCCCCGCATAGTCGAGTCTAAGGAAATTGTTATGGACCCTCATCATATAAATAATAACCTTAGATATAATCTACCGGACTCTTTTCAGCTCTACTATCCGATATTGGCACACTCGTGAAATAACACGCACGCAGATGTCAAACAATAGAACTTCAACACGGACTGTTGCTACAGTTCAAAGCTAATTGAATTTTATAATAATCATTTTTATAGTGCTACGATTTTATTATAGTGTTTATTTGCTTTCTATGTTCCCATGCCTGAAGAAGTCGGACAATCCGATGACTCACGTTGCGTTTTGATTAAATTTAATTGTTATACTAGTTCTCGGTTCTAAGTCAGTATATATAAATAGCAACATATCCCAATTCCGAGTGAATATTACAGATCGTTTTATATATATAAATGGTAAAAAAAAGTGTCCCGAAATCGCAATACATGTTTTCGGGACGCCTGTCCATCCTTGCAAACACAAGGCCATACCATCAGACCACAATCTTCGAATTTCACAGTTGAGTTAACGACTCGGGTAACAGATATTCACCGGACAACTGCTACACCAACACCAACACGTGATTTTTGCTCCATAGCACAGCTTTCCAAGTTTCCCCGTTCAACTGTGAACCATGATAACCAAGGTTGTGCACCTCGATTCTGAATACTTTTTGTGCAGATTTGTGTTCCAGTCGATGCTCGGAACTCCGCATTTTACGTATCGACCGAAATATGTCGGATTTTGCGTATTAACCTTGGTAGCTTCATGAACGTATCGGTCACGTTCGGTGAGTGTGTTGGGTCGTCGATTGTGGAAAGCAATTGCAGTTGATTTCATACCATTCTATCTCAGGATGGTATATCAACAATCCTCTTTCAAATACCGTCAATCCCTTCTCGCAGAACATTTTATCCGCATATAGTTGCATTGACGTGGGAGCATCATATTCCTCCAACTTATGCCGTCTGCTAACACGTGACTCGTTAAATGGACCGATGCACCTTACTCATGGCAGAGACCATAATTTTTTTCATGCAATATATATATATATATATATATATATATATATATATATATATATATATATATATATATATATATATATATATATATATATATATATATATATATATATATATTGATATAGATGAGCGAATTTGAAGATATCTTTTAGTGTTATCACCTCAAACTGATACTGATGACTTTGGAGGGGGAAAAACGCGTTTTTTTTCCTTTTTCATTTGAGTGTTATATTCTGAAATGCCAAGATGGGGAACTAACACTTCGAGATACAGGAGCTGATGAAAATAAAGTTTTCTCTATTAGTTGTGAAGAAACTGAGAGATTTTCACCAAAAATATACGACATTGATAATTATTTACTATGTTTGGAAACTGAATTAATATCTATTCGTATCATTGGGAAAATTATTGCTAATCATTTAAATTTATCAATGGTAAAATTAGACTTTCAAGATTTTATCCAATTTGATGAAGATTCTTTATTTTGGTACATTTACGAACGTTTGGTACATTACAGACAAAAGAATACATAGAATGTTTAGGGAGGCATGGTGTCATTTCCAAACTGACACAATATCAAATGTATGGAAGTGTGGTTACCATGGTATCGGATTTAAAAACTCTTTTGTGTGACCAGCTATTTTGATGTAATATAACCAAGAAACAGTGAGTAATGAAAATTTTCTTTATTGAACTCTTTGAAAAATGTTAAGAGTGTAAACTAAATATTGAGAAATATTTTTAGGTAATTATATGTTTCAATTTTGTCTCTGTGAATATACTTGTAAATAATATTTCAGCAAAATAAAATATGTAATTGTAAACTGAAATGAACAAAGATGTGTGTTTTTGTTGTTGTGGTTTTCCACAGTAAATTTTTATCAGTTATTCTGATAAAATTATGATATTCAAATCCATACGTTTATACCTTAATGCATTCTGTTTAATTATTGTAAAAAAACCACTACTGTGAAATTAATGCCAGGAACATGAAAAAAATGTTGAAAATTAATATCCATATAATTGATTATTTTAGAAATTATCTAATTCTACCTAGTTATGTGAAAACAATTCGTTCACCTAATTGAAAATCTGAACTGTTAGAAGTTGGTTGTTTTACAGAGAGACAGCAGATATTAACTCAAAAACGTGACTTAAACTCTTAAAGTTTGGTATTGAAAAATTATTTTTACTCTCCAGATAAGACAAATACAAATTTTACCTTTCCCCACAAAACGTAAGATACAAGTAAGATAAAAACACACAAATAGCATATCCAACATCATACAAAAACATGTTGTTGAGTCATCTGCAAAAAAGGTTCATTTTTTAAAGAACGGTCAAGGTAGAGCAAAGTAAGGGTAAACAGTACTATAAGAAAAAAACATAGAGTTGAGTGAATTTGGACAGAAGGTAATCGTTCATTCACTGCAGCTCCTGTATTGTGTTGTGGTGGTTTGTGTTGGATAATGTAAAAATAATTGGTGAGCCACAAAATTCTTTTCAAGTTTCTTTGTGAAAAGTTCTAATTGTTCAGAATTTTGTAACAGAAAGTTATCTTAAAATATAAGATCAGAACTAATAATCAGTGAAATAATAATAATAATAATAAGTAACTATTTATTTGTTGTGCCATATGCAGTAATCGTAGAAGAAGAAGAATGAAGGAAAACGAGTATGAAAAATCGACAGTGGGTGAAAAATATGAATTTTAGTTGTTATTGCTATAATTCATAGTCAATTTCTTTTGAATAAGACTTTAAATTTATTTCCTAAAGAAATTTCTATTTCTGATGGAATTAACGTAAGATATGCATTGACAAATTCACCTTGTAGTTGGAAAGAATTACCTGAAAGAGTTCAAAAACAGAATTCTTGGTTAATAAAATATAACCATCAGCTGAAGTGGGAAATTGGTTCACTATCTCTGGACAAACTAAAAAATTGGATGATAGAATCAATGTGCAAATATCAAATACTACTCATCAAAGAAAGAGAATTCTAATAATTCCCACCCTTTAACAGGAAAGAAATACCCCAAAATGTATTGGAAAATTAGTACAGCCATCTATAGACAACCAAAGATAAAACATGATGACAATGATGGATGTGTGTCATGCTGGGAAAATGCCAAGATATCTTATCTCAAAAATATCGTCCACAGTTCCATAGGCAAACCAAAACCCCATGTGATATCACAGAGAGACATATGTCTCTCTGTGTTTTGGTTTGGTTTCGAGATAAATAATGTCAGCATTATTTATCTCGAAATATCACAACAATGTTGTACACGAACCCAATACCACTTGATGTTCCTCACAGAATGGGGGGGGGGACAGTGAAATTCCAAACATTCCAAAATTTATCTTATCACTATCCATCACCGATAATACCATATGCAAACCATTTACTTATCTACAACTCATAACATTACACATCCAAGACACTGACGTCGCTTCCCCCATTCAACCTACCCCTATTTTGGTTATAGTATCTCACAAATAATGACATGAATATTATCCACTAATGTATATTCCTTTTCCATTCAAAAACAATAACATCACTTGACGTCAACTAGCAAATTATGTCACTCATATTCATCTGATAACCACACATCCAAGTCAAGATTCCTTAACTTATCTTGATCTTGATCTGGTCAGAAGTGTCCCACCAATCACGACACGATTCCTTATACATTAATATCTTCCTTTTCATTCAAAACAATAACGTCACTTATTTACAACTAACAAATTACGTCACTTATTGACAACAACAAATGACATCACTTTTCTACATCTGAAAACAACACACACCCACGACACAATTCCTCATCTTGATCTTGATCTAATCAGAAGTGTCCCACCAATCACGACACGAATCCTTATTGCTACCATCACCCATAATTCCATATGCAAACAAAACAAACAATGTGATGTCTCACACACAAATGGTTCCCAGAAAAATTCCAAACATTCCAAACGTGTGACTTTACACAAACATTGACATCATCAAATGAACACCCAATCACGTCACGATTCCTTGTCTTATCATGATTTTGATCTTGTGAGAAGTGCGCCAGTACTACTTACCATAGATTGGAGAAGAGTGTACTGAGGGCAGGAAACGTAACGTTACTTATATATCTTCACTGAAATACATTCTTGTCCAAAACCTAAGGGCGAACATTCTTTCTAGTTATTATAACTGCAAATTCAGATGAAGTATGTGGCAATTTGTGTATGTGACGTTTTTGAATAGAAATCGGGTACACATTCAAATTTTCGAATCGCACTTGAAGTGGTCACAATATATATATTTCTATATATATATATATATATATATATAGAAATAAGGTATACATTTCAAGCAGTATGCCAAAGAGGCAATCATTTGTAAACTTATTTGAAAAATAAGTTTACAAACATATTTTATCAGCTATACTGGTTAGGAGAACTCTTAAGATTCTTTTAATAAGGTATATAAAATCTAATTTGTTAATAGCCCTGGGTGCCGCAGTAAGGTAACTAAGTAGCTACTTTGCTGCGGCACCCAGTAAGCCTTTACTAAGTAGCGAGAGATCGCCATTGTTCAGGGCGTAGTTAGAAAGGTTGGTCCCATGAGTTGGTTCCACTAAAGGCAGTTGAATTCTTCTGTTATCACTTACTTCTGTTGCCTCTTGTTATTCTCTTTTGTTAGTAGTTGGCTGTTATTGTTACCAGTCGCTTGTGGTTGGATGTTTTCATTCTCTGCGGAGAAATTCAAATACGTCCGTTGGATATCAGAATATTGTCGATCTTTAAGTCTATGAAATATGGATATAAATTTTACTTTCTTTCTTTCAAGGATATGATTAGCGGATTTGTCAGTAATCCTCTCAAGGATATCCCAAATATCTGGATTTAAACAAACTAAAAGTTCCTATTTTAAATTTCGAAATTGATTTTGAGTAAATGCCGAGTTTTTGCAAGTAGTTTGAATCTGCTCTGTTAGCATCGCTTTCTCCATATGGTAATATTAAATGACACATTAAATTCAATAACTATGGTACATCTGCCATTTCTACTCATTCCCTGAATACTCTAAATAGAACTGACTGAAAAAGCACCCAACGTTTACATCATCATATATATTTATGACATGAACATAAATTTCAGAATGCCCATGAAATTTTTATCAATCACCCTAATCTTAACAATAATGATTGTTCTAAAAATCCCGAGAATACGGAAGGTACATATTCAACACAAATAACGTTTTGGTGTATGGGTTAATTTTAATTAGAACTCTACGTAATCCAGTATCCTAATTTTAATATAACAACACTCATGTTAAATTAGGACACCACTTTTGCTGTAATAAATTTTGCTGTAAATTTTGGCTTTAAAAACTTTTTTTCTGTAAATACTATTTATATGAAATTGTCTTCTGATGATGTTATAAATAGAATATAGCTTTGATATCGTTATTTTATTTGAATTTTTTTTTTACTAGAGGTCAGGCTAGTAGAATAACAGTTGATCAAATCGTTGTGTTTTTGACATACTGCACGAATCATATGCCTTTCTTCATAGCTGCTCTACCTCTGCTGGCCTACCAGTGCTGTTTGTTTCACACTCTTCTTTTACTTCTCATTAGTCGTTTGTAGAGGATTGTTCATTGCGTATCTCAAGTCTTATTGAACGGCACTAACTAATAAATTACTGGTAATTTTTGCTTGAAATAATGGGAAAGAAGATGAAACTATTTTGGTAGATGACTTTGACGATGCACACAAGGAAACTGTTCTCGATGCCAAAAGTAGCGATAGCGAACAGGAGCTTCTTGGTACGTCACACCATTTTCAGTTTCTTTATAAAAACTTTAGTTTCCTAAAACGCCCGCATATATCTCCCACAATTTTGGGGAAAAAATTGCGAGTTATATTCGAGTAAATACAGTAATTTTTTTAAACTTTAAAATTCTTCAGTATGGATCATTGCTTAAAGACTGGATTTATAAAACGCACAAAGAGAGCAATATGCAAATACAAGTAGTTGTAAGCAACAGAAAAATGTTGATATTTTATGTGGATCAAATGAAATTTATAAGGGTGTTTCATCTGACATCTCAAGAAAACCAACTAGGAAGAAGATGAAAAATCTTCGTAAGTATAATATGAGTTATATGAAATGTGGATTTACATGGATGGGGAAATGAAGACTAACCTATTCCAAATTTTGTTCTGTTAAAAATATATAATATTTTTTGTTTACATGAACATATACATTCAAATAAAATAGACATTTACGATGAAATATACTTTATTTATTATTATTATTATTATTATTATTATTATTATTATTATTATTATTATTATTATTATTATTATTATTATAAGGAGGTACTTGGTAATAAGTAAAATTTAAAAGGGGTACGCGGATATCCGAAGTTTGAGAAACACTGATCTAGAGGACGTTGAAAGCGTAAAGAAAGCTGCGAATTACTGACATTGAAATCGCACATTGCGTTGTATTCAGTCTCTGGGAATTCTGTTATAACCAAAACTCTTGCCTCGTGCTCCGTGCTAGAGCGAGTGCGACCTCTTACCAATGGAATGTGTCCCAGACCAATATTATAACAGGAAACATAATCGACGACCCATGGTATATCAGCTTGCATGACGGCTTCATTTCAGCACAGGTATGCAAATATTTTGAAACACTGTCGCAAGATGTCTGCAGTAAGTAGATCTATATGCCCGAAGGCCTGTAGTCTGAGTGCCTTTATCCGCAGGTCATCCTAGACAACGTTTTCAGTGTTGTTGTATTCATATAAATTAGATAAGACACCTATGGGCTAATATACTCTTTACAGATGAAAGCCGTTTTAGTCTTTCCCCCGGTTCTAGACGACACTTCATCTGCAGTGAAAGTGTTACTGGTTACCATCGCAAGAGTGTACGCGAAAGGAATAGCTACGGTCATTGTTTGGGGAGGCATTATAGTTAATGGACGCAAGAGCTACAGATGCTGGAAAAAGGGACTATCACTGGTGTTTCTCAACGTCATGTTCGAATGTTTGATGGCGCAATAGGCGAAGAATTCTTTTTTAAGGACAATAATGTCACACTACATCGTACATGAGCAGGGCAGGCACTTCTGGAGATCTAGGATATTAATGGAATCGAGTGACCAGTACGGTCTCCAGATCTAATTCTGACAGAACCAGTGTTTGGGATTTAATATGGAAACTCATTGCTGCTTTTAATTTTCCTCCAGAAAGCAAACTACGCCATATCCTTGTTATGAAGGAGAAGTGGGAAAAGTTTCTTTAAGAACCCCTGAATCACTCGGTGCTAAGCCTAAGCATGGTACGACGTTGTGGGAGTTTCATCTCAGTTCGGGGTGGTCATATTTCATAGTGAAACATCTCTCTGCATAGCTCTCTGTAAGCACTATACATTAATTCCTTAATTATAACTTAAGGAAATTTGTAACTTTTACCAAAAACGTATTGCAGTTTAATCTGTACGAAATTTATAACACATTGTTTGTGTAATATAATTTATTAGCATACTGGCAATAAATATATGTCCATATTTGGCTGTAGTCATGAATTTTTTTTTACATAGGTATAACTGTAGTTCGTCCTTTGACATCCACTGTACTTGTAGCAGAAACTGGTTGTACTGATTATATATACTGACCATTTAATATTTTATTCTCTTAATTGCGATTGAGCTATATATGCAAAGAACTATACTATTAGCATAAAACTATATACATTATTAAGTCATTATTCTCTGTGAATTTCAATATCTTTTTAACTTCAGCGTTTAATTGTTTATGTGAAAAAGCAGCGTAAATGTATGCTGAAGCATCTGGTATAATTGAATGTCTCAAGTTTAATGAAAAAGAGAGCAAAAGGTGTTCATAAATCATTTCAAAATAAAGTTCTTTTTCTTTTTGTGGATTTTTTTTTCTAGATTGTGATGCAGGCTTAATCAGCACTGCGTCAGAGGATACTAATTCTTTTAATTCTATTTATAGTCATCATTTTTATTCTTTCCGGTTTTTATTCTCTTTGCATTCGGTATCTTAAATATTTGATTAATTTAAAGTTTTTTTTTTTTTGATAAAATAGACAAAATTAACTTGAATATCATTTTCGTCACTCACTGCTTGTTTCGACTATTCTAATTACATTCTTGTTGAGACATTTTTTACATCAACGTGTTATTTGTGCATATGATCGCACTAGCCTACTCTGTAAAATTTTCGAACAAAAAATCTCCTATATTTGATATTGGTTGTTTTGTTTTCTGTAACTCTAACTTATGTAAGCACGTCGTTCTGTGGCACATTAGTATCATGCGTAGCAGGAAGTAGTTTTTTAATTTTATTTAATTTGTCTATTTATTACATTTGTATTTATTTGACATAATCTTTCATCCTCCTCAAGGAACAAAACATGGAACTTTTCAAGCCACGCTGGTCCTCCAACAAGCCCAGCGTTGGTTACACATTAGTGTGATGAAATTCATCCTCCACTTAAAAATATTCACAAACACCCAAGCACACAGAGGGATAAGAAAATTAAATCCTAGTTCTTGGAGAGTGGTATATTGTTCTTTCGGCCAACTAAACTAGCAGACCTGCTTTTGCTAAAATTTCGCTGCTTATACGAAACCGATTTTCTATCACGATGGCTCTCTTAATGTCAACACCTATTCTGAACTTGTTTCATGTTCTGGTTTCTAAATATTGATTTTATCAATCCTACAAGCTTTCGTAGTAAATAAATCGACATCACTGGAGATTTTAAGTTTTACAACTGTGATTCGGCTTCCTATTCAACTTGTAATGATCCAATATGTAGAAGTCCTAAAGCATCTGCTATCAGAAACAATCAGACATCAGTTATCGACCTACTTACCTGATCAGCAGATTACCCTAAATCAGCCAATAAATACTCTTCGTCTCTTTTTTACTTCTGAACTTTTAAATTTACTAAGGGTGTTGCTAAGCTGATAGGCAATTTGCAAGATAATCTATTTGGTCTTCACCGAACAAAACCAACATCCGCACAGCCCTTATCATTCGGGTATTGTCCAGTATTACAATAGTAGAACGCAATTCAATATTGTGCATTACTGGAGAGTAGATCATGGCTTAATGAATTCCAAAGATGTTTTATCACTAACTTAATTAGTAGTAATCTGTACGATATTAAAAATTCAAGTTCAGTCTTACTGTTGGAAATAAACTGGAAATGTGATGCAAAGATATTCACGAATATCTTTCAGATAACCATATAATATCTTTCATATAACCATAGATTATGTGAGGATAGATCCTCACATAATCTATGTTTTTCTCAACCAAGGGCGTTATGGTAGAATATTATTGGTTGCCACAAAGACTGTTAACTTTTGTCAAAGGCAAAAAGTAGTTATGTGCGATTTGACATCTCAGAGCTCTTCTGTTTTTTCAAGATATAACGAGAAAGTATGCAAGTGTAAAGGGGTTTTGAAATATACCCTTAAATTCAGAAGATATTCGGAAATGGCAATTTTTCGCAGAGCTGCTGCGATATAAAAGTCACACATTCCCCCTCCCACTCAACGTCAAACGACGTTTGGACTGGTGCCTTTCACACCGTTCCTGGACCGCATATGATTGGTGGCGATAGTGTAAATGTGTGGATAATGTTCTCGTACTTTATAATAAAATCATTGTTGGCTTTCCATGGATAAGGAGCAAATATAGTGAGATTAGGTGCGAATTCGTTCCATATACTATTGATATTCCATGAAAATTACCCCAACTAAGTTTCAAAGATGATAATGCACTATGTCATTCTGATAAGTCTGTACATATGATTTGAAGAAATATGAGTGAAATGATAGCGTGTACAACATCCATGTGAATTCTACAAGAAGTCTTATAACCATCCGTGGAAAATATCAACACGTTTATTTTCATTAAAGAACCTATTACAATTCTTGGCAGAAGCATAAGACAAAATGCATACTTTCATTTATCATATCCTATACAGAGCAGCTCAGATGTAGAAAGAATGTTTCTGGGTCAAAGAGAAAGATAACACTTTTAAACTATCACTCAAAAAAATACCCCTCTGCACACACGTTGTTGACAAACGTGTTTGGATACCTTATTTGACATGCAAATTTCGGATCCTCCCACACGCAAATATGCAGGGAATGTCTGCGTAAGTCTGGTAATAAAAATTGGGATGTGCTGCATGTTTGGCACTGTACTTGTTGTCGAGATACCACATTCAGCTGACATGACAGACTTCTGACTTGGAATGGTAGTTGAGTGTCACATCAGTGGTGTTTCTGCCCGTGACATTGCTACCACTATACCGAAATCCACCGTTGTGTATGTCATTCGATTCGTACATGGAATTGTATTAGCATTGACGGTGCTAATACTACAACAGGATAATGACCTAGGGTCTATCGACTTTCAATGACCGAGAACTACGAGGATTTTAAATATATTGGAGCATCCCAAACGTCATCAGCGGTAGACCTCCCAGTCAACCCGAAAGATGCTGCAGGTACATCTGTCAGCACTAGAGCTCTCCGCAGACAGTCGCTTGCCTTGGATTATCACGACAGAGCTGCTGCGAAAAAAAAAGCCATACATTCATTCCCCCTCAACGTCAAAGGACGTTTGGACTGGTGCCTTTCACACCATTCCTGGACTGCATATGATTGGGAAAGGATTCCGTGCAGAGATGAATCACGCTTACTAATGTTCCATTCTGATATTCGTGTTTGGATCCGAGATTACCAGAGGAACAATTCTAGCAGGACTGCATCATTCCAACTGTCAAGTTTGGTGGAGACTCTGTATTGGTATGGGACGTTTCGATTGGATGGGTCTTGGTGGATGAGTGGGCCTGCCTCGCCTGCTGGGCGTCTGAGAACCTCTGGAAAGCTAAGAATTTGACTGGCTATAGCATCTGTACGCCTGTTCAAAGGGCTCAAAGTGTATGTATTTTTGAACGCATACCCTGACTATTAACACGAATGTGACGCAATGTATACAAGTTTCGAAAAGTGTCCTCTTCATGAATGATTATTGTATTGTGTTTAATTTTAGGAATCGTAACGAAGCCAGGAAACAAGTACGGGAAACGTTGACAAAAATGATTGCAAAATATAATATCGGTGATATTGCTATTCCGTAGGGATGCACCACACACCTATCATATCCTGAATATGCGCCCCTGTACCACATATACACTAAATTAAAAAAGAAGGAAATGTCGATTGTTCTGTTGGTTGTTGATGAGATGAGGTATAAAACGTTGTTTTATACTGCATCTCCTCTGTTCAAACAACCAAGCAGAACAACTTGCTATAGTTTATTTACTCACATATCTCTGGAAATTTGAACTCAGCACCTCTCATCAAAACACAGCAACAATTTACAGTGTTTGCACAAGCCCTACTGTCGGCATGAAAAACAGAACGCCATATAGTTAACAGAACAGACACGAAATCTTGTATGGAATTTCACCTAAAGGAATGGGAAATTAAGCTCTGCTGGATGATGTCGCATATTGGGTTATCAGGAACGAGAGTGCTGATCAGCTGACTATAGCAGAGGCAATAAATGAACGGTTAGAATTAAGTTACCAATAGTACTCAACTCTGTTGAGCACTATTGTTGAGACTTATTTCACTTGAAGAAGAAATAAGCCTCAACATAACGAATCAAGAACAAGATAATTCGTGCCAAGTATCACAAGCAGACTTTGGCTGAAAATAAATGCGATAACTTCATGTTTATCCACGCTACTAACCCGACAGTATCTGCGCAGATTTCATATTCTGGAATCGCCATTATGTATTTGTTGACCAACTCTTCAAGAAACTGTCAATCACTTTATGACTTTTAGCTAGTGAACTCCATCAGAGTACCCCCAATACAACGCACTAGTGGCCAGTGTGAATGTAGAGATTTATCCAAAAATTATTCCTAAAAATAATTTAATTTTGCCAATAGGATCAACTTTCAATTGTCGGAATATAACATAACCTAGTCATAATACTTGGATTATATAGTTTTAATATTTTCAGATATTAAATTATAAATGTAAATATAAGTACATATTGATGTTGACATATAACTACGGACACATATTTGAAAATATAAATGTAAATATCATTACTGAAACAAAGTTATAAATATAACTGCTACATATTGAATAGGTTGATCAGTATTTAGTGTCTACATGCAATCTATGCACTGTATGGAATAAAGCATGTATAAAATAAATTACCTCCTGGTGGGTTATAAATATTATTATCCACTATTATCGCTCTCTCTCTCTCTCTCTCTCTCTCTCTCTCTCTCTCAGTATATCATTGAAATTAATAATCCAACTTTCTTCACTATAACAGGCTATTAAACGTAACACAAGAAGAAAAGTTGAGAATTCCGTTAGAATGTATTAGATTTTAGACCAAATGCTCTTAATCAATCTTATATGGCATTTATAAAGAAATATTTGATATAATCAGTCACAAACAAGCAACACTTCAGTACTTTTATTACTTGTTTTGCAATTACACGCACAGGGATTATTTCTCCCAGTGACTGTCTTTTTTTTTTTTTCATTTTATTTATTGCGCAAATTTACTTTCATAAATTAAAGGTACATAAATCTACAACTAGAAATTGACTTTAAATTCCATTCTGAGTAGTTTTTTATTTCAAGCGTAAGAATTTTCATAGCATTTCTATTAAATCATGTAACAAGTGATACTGTACTTTTATTCTGATCTCATTATTACGTCATAAATGACTAATGAGTTGTGCGTATGATGTTCGAAAATCACAGCTAAATCACACAATGAGACTCTGCTACATTGTCACGTGTCTGTGCTTAATAGAAAAAACGATTCAGGTAGATATAGGAGATGGGATGACACGATTGCGATTCTTTTCAGCAGCTCTCATCTGAAATACGCGAGTTTTCTTCTTCATTCTTTTATTGTTTACGAACTTCCACAGCGTCGGTATCATTGCTTCAATTAAACCAATAAGAGATAACAACGATGTTCCAAGCCATATTCCAATATAACCTCCAATATAGCTCAGTATTTCGATTGGCTACAAAGAAAATAAAGGAATATAAGCTCGAATGCCTTTTCTAGTTATATTTTAGTAATGAATTATTAATTTCAGTATAAAGAAGAGGAAAAATATTTGTTACACACACACACACAAATATATATATATATATATATATATATATATATTATATATATAATGTATATAATGTATATATATTATATATATTTATAATGCTGGAGATAAAGTACAAGCTAAGTTATTTTACATAACGTTTATCGGTTAAAATTAATACTCATAAAAATATGTTTTGCTAACTTTCCAAATGCGAAGAGCAGATTCTGATGTTTTGCATTTAATTATCACTTCCATGTAGATATACCGAGACAAGTTCTTACGTTCGTAATAATAGGTGCCTAATGAATCTACTCATCGGTTAAATTATAACTTAATTCCTTAAGCTATTGGTGCCTTTTTCGTTTGGAATTAACTTTTACACACATGTTAATATTTTCTTAACAAAACCAAATGTTATTTTTATTTAATTAAAGGATAAATAATTCTAGCTAAAAGGGAAGTGAAGTGAAACGATATTGTGATATATCGCGACTATTATTAAATAATATTATATTGCAAATTGGCTAAACATTCACATTATATGCTGATTTAACATGGCAAATTTAGTAATTACTTTTATTTTTCAATCTGCATATATTGTGTCATTAGTATCAACCGTTGCTTATATAACTAAATGAAACAAATCACTAACAAATTCAATCGTATTTAACCATGTTTTAATCTTACTTTTACGCTCGGAGGCCAAACTAATATTAAGGGATTATCAATTCAAATACAAGCGCTGATGAAACTTTAGGTGGGGAATGAATTGCATTGTCTGGTGGTACATAGCCATCACCACCTGCTTACTACAGTACTAATGTATCAGGAATATTTTCTGGTTAATCTATAGAGTTAATTTTTGAATTAACTCTCATCCCACCAATGACGCTGATATATGATTTAAATTTGCAACCATTCGCGCACATATCTGTATGTCCCCCACGGAAGTTAAAAAAAAAGTATCACATATTTTTATTGTCATATAATATTACCCCATTCTCCTGATAGTAATAATGACACACGTTGTTGTTCTGTATTAGGAATCATCCATTTGTGATACTTTTTATTAGGGTTTATAAAAGAACAGTTGATCTCGATAATACATTCTTTACTTCATGAAACTGAGAGGAAATACTTTTTGTTGGTTGGAATCAAAAGCACGTTTATTAAATATTCTTCGAAGAAGATTAAGAATCTATCATCAAGACATTATATAGAAAAATGAGCTTGCATAAAAATAGAGTTTTGGCGTATTAGAATTAAGTACATTAACGTTTTGATTTTTGTCCACTAAATGTATTTCTCGGTGAAATTCTTCAACTTCACTCTATATGCCTGCCAGCTGTTTTGGCTGATTTCTATATTATTTCATGTACATTTAAACGGTTGACTCTCTACGATACCAGCTTGGTTTATTTGGTTATATTTCTATATTTAATTGCCATCTTCAGTAAACATTGTGCCTGCTTACAGCCATAGTTTCCGCACAGGGAATTAATTGAAGATTTTCATGTTGTACCTATTTTCAGAGAATTCTCCAATTTTATGCTGATTTTCATTCCAAAATTATTCAATTTATTTAAGTAATTCTTAACACAGGTACCGGAGTTATTTAAAGAGTATAACAGCATCCGCCTAAAATATCAGGTTTAATGCATTTTCCTTCATAATATAATCCATATGAATGATGAATAAGATTGGAGATAGTGTGTATTTTTGTTATACACGAACTTTACAACAAATCATCTTCTTGCATTTTTTTAATTTCCAATATATACAGCTTACAATTCAAAAATATACTATATTTCTAAAAACTATGCGATGTTCCATTTACCGAACATAACTGCATGGCATTTTTTCCCAAACGTGGTTTAAAAAATTCATCTTCTTGTTCCTGAACTTAACTCATTCAACAGTCATCCATTTTATTTACTCCATCCATAAATATAAATGAATAAATTCATTCTTTTACACAACAAGTAAACAGTCATGTCCTTTATAGATTTATATTTTTGTTACATTTTCTTTTGAAATATGCTTATTTAAATTAAGAAAAAGCTGTTCTAGTAATGTATATTCTTCATTTTATTCATTGAGTACATTTTCCATCAACAGTGAATAGATTTTCCATATACATATATATATATATATATATATATATAGACGAAAATCTATCTATGTGTTCTCTGAGTTGGCTTTTTTAACGTTATTAATACGTTTTTATCCATCGATTTAATTGCTATAGACCTTTGTTTTCTTTGGGTTTAGTCCAAAATTATCATAACCCTCTGTTATTTTTTTAAATGACTTTTGCATATTCTCTTCATTCTTAGTCATCAGTACTGTATTATCTGAATATTTTAGGTTATTTATGTTTCAACCATAAATAAAAATGTCTGTATGTATTTCGATGAACTGCATGACTTCATCTGAGTAGATCCTAAATAGCAATGCATATTATACAGTGATGTCCAAGATCTAAGGACGAACTGCAATTTTACTCGTATATAAAAACATGTTTATGCTTACAGCCAAATCTGGACATAAATTTATTGCCAGAATTCTAATAAATTATATTCCACAAAAATCTCTTATAAATGTCAAACGTACAAATTAAATTGCAATATGTTTTCTCCAAACGTTACAAATTTCCTAGTGAAAAAGTTAAGGAATTAATATACAGTGCTTACAGAAAACGATCAATGCATAGAGAGAGAGAGAGAGAGAGACATTTCAATATGAAATATGTCAACTGCCTAAATCCAATGCAGCTCTCATAGCGTCGTAAAATGCTTGGCACCAAGTGATTAAGGTATTCTTGAGGTACTCTAGTCCACTCCTCCTCCAAAGCAATGTACACAGTCCTGTATATTTTCTGGAGCGAAATTTCAATCAACAATGAATCTCCCTATTGTGTTCCAAACGTCTTTTATGGGATTGAGTCTAGGGAGCGAACTGGCCATTTTTGATTCGATTAACATCCTCGGTCCCCATGTCATACACTGCTCTTGTATGATGTGGCATTGTAATCCTTAAAACTTATTTCTTCGCCGACAGCTTCACGGAACAATCGGATATAATGTTAAGAAACGTCGTTGTCATATTATTCACCAGTCATTGTCACTTTTTTCAGCAATTGTAGCTCTATATGTCCGTTAAGCATAATTCTTTCCCATACCTCTATAGATAGAACGCAATGTACGATTCCAAACTCTCTGGCAATATCAGTAATTCTGCATTCGGAGATTGTGGCAATTGTATTTGATTTGATTTGAATGAATTTGAATATGATTTGTGCGATTTGAATCTTTGATTCGAACCAGAACGCCAAATCTTCAAATATCTTTGATTTGAACCAGAAATTCTGTTAGTTCTTAGGTTTTCTACATCAGCGTATTTGTTAATTCCGTCTTTTATATCTGTTGATGATGATGATGATGATGATCAGTCTGCTTTTCCACACACTACAGGGCGAACGCTTCTTCCATTGCCAGAGGATTGGGTATATTTCTCTCCTGGCGACCCAGTCCATCTTGGAAGAGGATATATATATTTGGATGAATGAATGTATGAAGGTGGAAGACAATGACAAATATCCATGCCTAGGCGGGATTCGAATCCGCTAGGCCAACGGCCGCCTTATATCCGTTAATTCAGTATATGAGATCTCATAATTACATTCAACAAGAGTTTCCTGACGGGAAAAAACTCTGTTACCTGCATAACAGACCAACCTAATCGCTTTCAGTTTAAAATAAATCAAATCTCTTATAACCTGGAACTCCGTTAGCCAACGCCTGTGAATAGGTTTCGTTAAACTTGTGCTCCCGAGTTTTATCGGAATTGCAAGTGTCTCGTTTGTGCAAAACAACCAGTAAACGGAATATAGAGGATACCAAAGAGCCAGCTTCTTCTACACAACTCGTAATTATCCATAGTACTTCATATTAGTTATTATTCAATCAAAATCAGCCACGTGAAAGCACCCAATATTCCAACTATGCGAAATAAAGATGGCGCTAACAAAGGCCAGCAACGAAAGATTAGTTCGATTCCCGTCAGCGTAGCACAGCCGATAGCCAAAACTGAAAGACAATGCGAAATGCCGCAGTTGCGAAACCGAAATTACCGAAGGAAAAAAGGCATATCGTGCGACTTCTGAGGCAACTGGCTACATACTTGCTGCGAGAAAGTTGAGGATTCGTTGCTCAAGTTACTTATCGAACTGAACCAGCCTTTTTTCTGTTCGATATGCCTCCGCTCCGTTAAACAGCTGCTAAACATAGGCAACCGAGTCGAAGATCTCGAACAACACCTCTGTAACATGATTGATATTTTCTCGTTCAAAATCCGAAAGTTGGAAACAAAGTTCGAGGTATTCGACGATCAGCGGTCAATTACAAGTGCATTTGTACACGTTAACGAAGTCTGTGATTTAATCGCATGAATGGTACGCTCGTCACTCTAGGCCCAAAACAGGAGACTCAATGCCGTTAATTCGAACTTCCCGGATGAAAACGGTAAATCTCTAAAAAAGAAGTTAGCAAACTAGCAGGCAAATGAAACTTCGATCCCGGAAACATCATCAAATATCATCGATTTGGTCCCGTAAACAGAAGAAAGAACGGAACGTACTATCTACATCTCGTCAAAGTGATCTGTGATATACTGACAAATACTTCCAAATTAATAACGACGATAAATAGCAAGATAAAGGACAGTAGCCCCGAATCGCGTGTACGTGCTCGACTTAACCTTTCAACAAAAGGAACAAAGAGGCTAACTCCGAAAACAGCTAGAAGAAAAACGCCAGAATGGAAAAAACAGCTGGACCATAGACTACAAACAAATAAAACTAGTGCAAAAACCAAGTGACGCCACTAGCAGCCAGCAAGGAGACCAGTATCCAGGCGCTGCATAGGAAACGTGCAAGACCCCAGCGGTCAAAGCCATTCCACACAAACCCTTGCATATCCACTACATTAACATCCATGGTCTCAACTCTGACCTTATTAGCTTTGACTATCATCTGCAGTCAACCAAACTCCACCTTCTCTACTTAACAGAAACACAAATTTCACCTTCCCCAAGCACCTAAACCATCCAAACTATTCACTATTTAATTCCTTCCTGTCCAAGTGTGTGTGTGTGTGTGTGTGTGTGTGTGTGTGTGTGTGTGTGTGTGTGTGTGTGTGTGTGTGTGTGTGTGTGTGTGTGTGTGTGTGTGTGTGTGTGTGTGTGTGTGTGTGTGTGTGTGTGTGTGTGTGTGTGTGTGTGTGTGTGTGTGTGTGTGTGCATATATACGCTCTACATACATACATACCCTGCTAGAGAGCACCAAACTTTGAATCGCCCAACTTTGACTTTGTTTGGCTAAAATTATCTCTCCCAGACTCAGTCAAACTCATCTGCTGCCTCTATTGCTATCCCTATGCCACCAACCACTCCGAGCTCTTTAACAACCTCTCCTCAAAAGTTGATTTCCTCCAGTCACCAACTGGCTTTCCTCTTCCAGCTGTACAGACCTTACAGGCAGAAACGCCGAAATCTTTGCCATCACCAATGAGCTTACAGAAATTTTTAACAAGCCGACCAAATTACCAAATAACCCAAATCACTCCCCAAATAACCCAAATCACTCCCCAAATATCCTAGAACCTCTTCCTTACATCCCAAATATACAGTGGATATAGTGAGCCCCCTGGGTAATTCTAACTAGAACAAAATGCTCATCTTCTGCCCAATGCAATAACGCTCACATAGTCACACCTGCACATGGGTAGTCTGGCATTACAACAGTGCTAAATGGGTCAGCCTCCGAGTCTACAATACTTCATTAACATGGTTGGACTACTGTTTGCAGTCTTCCAATCCTAACATATGCACCGAACACATCACCAAAATAATCCTCACTGGCATGAAAACATACATTCCCCAAACCACTCTGAACTGCTGTCCACTATCCAAACACTGGTTCCCCAAAAAATGTGCCAAGGCTGAGCAAACGAAAAATCAGGCATACCACAACTGGCTCAAATTAAGAACACCAACCACCTTCAGTACCTATACTGAAATCAGAAACAGATGCAAAAAAACTATCAATGATTCCAGAACAGAATTTGAACGGGCAAAAAGCAGAAGCTTGCAGCCTGTCCTAGCGGCAGCCATGCCTTTTGCGACAGTCGCCAAAGGAACTGATCGCAACTTTTGCTCTACACTACACCCCCGGTATCATACCCAAATGGCTCAATTTCAACATCACCCTGTACATGTTGGGCACTTTGAATGACCTACTTCTAGCTTCACAATTTGCCTCCAATGCACGCATAACCGACAATGGCAAATGTCCCACAGTCATTCCAACTGCCCAAAACACAATGCCCCTGTATCCTTTTGCCAGAAAGAGATCATAAACCTGTTGTCAAAATTAGACACAAAAAAGCCCCTGGCTCTGATGGTATTCTTCTAATTGTCTGTGCAGCAGAACATGCTCCTAACCTATTCAGTCTATACTAGCTCTCCTACTCCACCGATATATATCCAAAAGACTGTATATTGGCCTATATTCAACCCATTCCCACTAAGGGTGACAAATCTCTGCCATCTAACTACCGCCCTATCTCACTCACCTCAATCCTACCTAAAGTGATGGAGAAAACCATTAATTCTCAACTCTTACTCTACCTTGAAGGCAACCAGCTATTAAACGATCACCAGTATGGATTCCGTCGAAGCCGATCAACAGGTGACCTGCTGTCATATATCAATCTCTGGATATATGCCATGGAAAAATTTGGCGCGTCCCAAGTAATCGCACTTGATATCTCTAAAGCCTTTTACCGGGTCCGGCACAAATAAAGCTTTATTAAGCAAACTCCCATCATTTGGACTGTCTCAGAACTTCAGCAGATGGATGGCCATCTTTCTGTCTGGACGCACACTATATGTGTTTGTAGATGGCTCCCTATCCTCCCACTATCTGACAAATGCCGGGGTCCCACAAGGTCAAGTTCTCTCACCGACCCTCTTCCTCCTATACATTAATGAACTACATCAGTTGACCTCCGACGCAATACACAGTTTTGCAGATGACAGCACATGGCACTCCTTCCTTACATTTGTTAAACCTCACCCTGCATAACTCATTTAAGCCACAGAACATCACCCACAACTTCGCTTAACGCAGACCCCCAAAACATCTTCCGATGGGGCTCAGATAACCTCATTAACTTCAACGCTAGTCAAACCCAGTTCTGTCTTATTTCACACAAAAAAGACTCTTCTTCCCCAGTATTATTTTTCATAACACTCAAATTCCCAGACAAAATGAAATCTCTCTTCTCGGAATTATCATGACATCAGGCCTCACCTGGCATAAACAGATCACAACCACTTCACCCTCAGCTTCCAGAAAACTAGGTTTTCTATTTCGCTGAAGACGCTACTTTACTTCAAAACAACTGTTAACCCTATACAAATCGCAAATCTGCCCAGCTATCGAATACTGTTCTCACATTTGGGGCTCCTAAAAGCTCCCTCAAAATGCTCGACTCAATACAGAAGAGAGCAATTAGACTGATAAATGATCCACCTCTTACTGACTCACTTCCCAAACTCTCACATAGACGCTTAGTCTCTGCAATTTGTATATTCTACAAATATAATCTGGAAAATGCTCATCTGAAACAACATCAATAATTCCCCACTCTCTACTAAACCGATTGGAACACGTACAGCCACCTCCCAACAACCCTTCACAGTCACCTCCAAACCCACAGAACAAGTTTCTTTTCCTCCTCCTTCATCGCTGCTGCTGCTGCTGTACTGTGGAACAATCTTCCCTCTGATGTATTTCCCAAGCAATACAATATACAGGCTTTTAAATCGAATGTTAACAAGTTCCTCCTTTCCCATCCCGCTACCCATATGAGGTACTAAAGTACTATAGGTTGAGGAGCAAACCTCTCTTATATGTGCATAACATAAAATAAAAAAAATAAAAAATAATAATAAAAAAACTGTGTTCGCATATCGATGATTCGAACTCAGGTCTTTCGAACCACAACCATCATAAAACAAAGCTTAGTTAAATAGGATCCATTACTTAAGCACTCATTTCAAAACGCAAATTATTCTGCTTAATTAGAAGTTGTTTGATTACACGTACAAACCAGCCAACTCTCCAAATTATAATTCACATAAATTATTGTAGCTTACCTCAAACTTTGGTAGATAACGATGTTCAATCACAACAGGTTTAGAATATGATATTGAAACTGACACGAAGTCATGGCTATGGAATAAAACATAAAATATATATAAGAAATTCTTTTAATAACTGAAAGTTATATTATAAACAGCCGATTGTTAAGAGTAAAAAAGCTAATACCTGTAATTAAACTTATCAGTGCACTGTATCCAAAACATCTGTATATAAATAGAACTGTATACAATAAAAAATTTAGTTTTCCAAAATAAAATAAAAAGATAAAAAAAAAATAAACTAATGTTCATGCAATAATATGAATATTGTAAATTTAGTGCATAATAATCATCATCGTTTATTTGTGTATTAATTGGAGAATATTAGAGTAATATTCATTTTACAACTCATTGAATTAATATATCTTAAATGAATAGAGCTTATGACAGAGGAGAACAATATTTGCCATGATCTCGCATATTCACGCTCATTACGTTGAGGAGTGTGAGTGGTCTAAATTATGTACGCGTACTGTGAGTGTTAAACCATATACCGTACAGAGAAAGAGGTAGAAGTATTTCAACCATGATGTAGAAGTGACATATCCCACTCACAGTGCTAATCTTATTACAGATTTATAATCCACAGCGGTAGGAATTCTCATCAAAAGTCTACCCGAATGCTATATCTTTTCCAATCGTTCTATTCAATGATACCCGAATTCGCTGTTATTAGTTTCTAAATCTCTTGTAATATAAACTGAAGCTTAGATTCGGTTGCTTTAATTTGAACGCGCGCCCGCGCACGCCCCCCCCCACACACACAGATAGGTACTTGAAAACTCCACATTTATATTTATTTCCCATTTAATTAATAAAAACGCTCGTATCTAAACTCAAAAATACGAGGTTATGTTTCGTGTAATGTTTTGGTAGTATTTCTTATTTAAAACGTTTTAAAATATTCATTATTTGTATCTTTTGCTATAGTCTAAAAATAAATGCTAGAATTAAATTTATATTTGCTACTCCTAAAATTATTTTAATTCGTCTATTTTACTTGAAAAGAATTATTCAGTTGTTTTCAAGTGTAAACAATTCTTTGGTCAAATGGTGTGTCGGCTAACACAACACGCCATGTGACCAGTGAAATAAATACGACAAACGAGGAAGGTAATTAAACCTGTTTACATCTCTACGAGATGTACAATAAAATTTAATTACTGTGACATAAGTGAAAGGACAAGAGATTAAGCATCTCCTGTCCCTTCACCTGATCACGGATATCTCAATCTGAAGACATGTAGTGTAGATCCGTTAGAGAAAACTGCTTGATAATGAATCGATAATAATATGTACTGAAAGAAGGACTGCTGAGTTTTTTACACGAATAGGCTTCATGGATACTCTGTAGATACTCTTCCAAACATGAGAACAAACAGAAATACGTTCTTGGAACTGGGATGAGTTTAAAAATACAGTTATCTTCGAAGAAAACCTTTTTATGTTTAATAGCACAGATATTTTTGATTAGTTTCACTTCAATCTAATGATTGTTTTGTCTTTCTTCAGTTAGTAGTAGTAGAATATACTCATATCAATAGTTCCGAATCTTATTATGCGGTAATAATGAAATCATTTTTCAGAAGTTATTGATTCATTTTTAATATTTTAACAGAACATATACTGAAGACAGTACTGAAAGGAATACATTAGTCATCGGCCTCTTCCTGTTGCAAATTTCTTTAAGTAATTTCTTGAAAGGCAAGCTTTAAATTTAACTAATCTCATCTATAAAAGTTTCGGTTCAGATATGTTAATGGTTTCTTTTCTGCTTAGCCAAATACTTATCAGAAGTTTTTTTTTTCCCATTTTCGCATAAACAAAAAATCACATTTGGCTTCCGTAGACGCCGTATGGTCACTGCTGTTACCTCACATGGTTTTGGTAATGATGTCTTCTGCTAGAATAATTGGTAGAGTCACAGATTCCTTTTCCACACAAAGTTCGTAGGATAATCACAAACATTCATGCCCAAGGCTAGACTCGAACTCGCAGTATCTTCGCTGGAGAATAGACCCGCTAACAACTGGTCCAACCAGACCTGCTATTTCGCATAAATATCCAAAATTTTTAAAACATGTGGAATGAAAAGGCGCGAAATGATGATGCGACCGTTCCCTAAGTGATGTCACTAGTCATCCAAGCCAATAGTTTATATTTCAATCCAATATCCTCAAATTAATGTGACATCCTTTCATGTGGTATGCTGTCAAATGTTTAGTAAAGTCCAATAGTATCATATCGTATTCATTTCCTTTATCCAGGTAAGCTGTACTCATTATCATCATCATCATCATCATTCATATCAAGGATTTAGGCCTAGCGTGGCCTGTTCCGGCCTTAGAAATCATCGTTGAATCGTTTAAGAGGACGTCCTGGTTTTCTTTTTCCTAATAGCTTGTACTTTAAGGCTTGTTTTGGTAGTCTTTCTATTTTCATTCTTTGAACGTGTTCCATCCATTTATGTTTATATTTTTTAATTTTTTTTTCTATTACTGATTCTTGGTTAAATTCTTTCATAATTTCTTCGTTTCTTTTGTGATCAAATAGGGCATACTTTGCAGTTTTTCTCATAAACTTCATTTCTGCTGTTATTAATCTTTGTTTGTCTTTTTGTTTTATTGTCCAGATTTCACTTCCATACAGTGAGACTGTTGGGGCTAATGTATTGTATCCTTTTAGTCTGGTTTGTTTTAGAACTAGGCTTGGTTTAAATATAGAGTTAATTATACCTGTTATTTTAAAATATTTTGCAATTTTTACGTTTATATCTTTTTCATTTTCATATGTGATCATATATCCTAGGTAGTTAAATGAATTCACTTGTTCTAAGATCTCGTTATCTATTACTATCTTAGTTCTTGCTGGATCTTTTCCTGTAAGGAACATAGTTTTTGATTTTTCTGTTGATATTATCATACCATAATCTTTGGCTATCTCATTTAGATCTAAAATAGCTATCTGAAAGTTATCTTCAGAATATGTAATTATTATTTGGTCGGCGGAAAAAAGGAGAGTGTTTAAGTTCACAGTAGGAGAAAGTTTAATTCCTTGATGTAAATTTTTTATTCCATTTTATTATTATTTAATTTAGGTAAATATTAAAAATAGTTGCTGAGAGGGGACATCCCTTGGTTTATCTCTCTGGTATATGATAACTCATGATTTAATCTTATTTGTATTTGATTATTTTCATATATACTTATGACAGCTTTTAGGATATTATTTGGTATTTGTCTTTCATTTAATATGTTAAATAAAATGCTTCTTTTTACTTTGTGAAATGCTTTCTCAAAGTGAATAAATGTGCAATATGTGTTTCTAAATTGTATTCTCTTCTTTTTCTATGATTAATTTTAGGCAAAATGCTGGGTCTATATATGATCGTCCTTTTCTAAATCCATTCTGTACTTCTAAAATAAAGTTTTCGGAATATGTGATTAATTTTCTATTTAAACAAATAGAAAACTAATGAAATTTAAACAAATACTTCTGCTTCTAACACAAGAGCAAGAGTATCTTTCGCATTCAGTAAATTTATTCTACCACCTTCATTTCATCTTGTGATCTGCCTTTTTCCTGCATGGCCAAAATCTGTTCATACAATGACTGTGCTTTCCTTACAATGCCCATAAATTTTCTTGCTTGCATTCGCTTGATATATTTCACACTTTCACATAAATTTCTTCTTGTGAACCACTTCCTTAAAGGTAAACGCATCCAGTCCAGTTCTACCTTATTTTGTTTTTCGAACTTGTTGAAACATTCAGATACTGCATCATATAATCATCTTTTCAAAGGTTCCCATCAATTACTGATATCATTCACATTCATGTCAGAGGGATTTCTATGTTTTAGTATATAAAACTGTTTGGAAAAGGGAACAGTAAAGTATAACAGAAATCTGTTTTAATACAGTAGTGTGTATTTTTCTTTCTTTAGGTTAGGTAGTAATTTTTTAACTTGAATGTTAAAACGTTATGTGCTAGCTCGTGTGTATATAGTTAATTTCGTGGTGTGCTCTGGTTTATTTTTTTTAAAGGAAAGAGGAAGACCATAATCTCAATAGTCAGTGAACAAATATGACTAATTGCACCGACTATGATTAATTGGTATGACTAATTGCACCGAACAAGCACTGACCGAGTAGCGGCCTTCTAGCATTTAATTTTGTAAATAATTAGCTCATTTGTATCAATATCGTTATTGCCATGGGAAATCAAAATTTTATCAATCACTATAAGATTATGATTGATCAATCAGTCCATCTCTATCGGTTTCTCCGTTTACTGAAAGAAAACATTCAACGTTTTAATCGAGGACAGAAGTCTCCATAAAGTCTCTTTGATACCAGTAAATCAGCTTCGGGCGAATATTTTAATAAATTAAGTATAAAACACAGCATATAGTGCATCTGACAACAGGGTAAATGCTCGTTTAATTGATTTAAGAAGTATTTAATGTGAAACCTAAATATAAAAATAACTTACCGAATAGTAAGCTGTAAGAATTAAAAAATATATATATAAATGAGTGTTTAAGTATAGGCAATTTAAAGATAATTGTTGAAAAAAGAATATATATATATATATAAAGAAATATTTAAGCTAATTTTAATTCATTTACTAAGTTAGACTAATTCATTTATCTACGAATAGCCCGACAAGAAATATTAAAATAATTCATAATTCAATAAGAATTATTAAAGTCAATTAAATTCAACAAACGAATATTAAATTAATTTAAAATTAAACAATGAACATTAAAGTAATTTATAATTTTGCAAAAGTAAAACCTAATCATAATCAAAACACTTACCAATATGATAACAGTATATAATATCTACCAATAATTGTCCGGAAATCCCCCCCCCTGTTATTTGAAGTTATCGAATATTTCACGTTTCTTAATAACATAAAAACCGATGCACAGCTATTAGGAAGCGGTATTTCATCCTAATGATTTAATACATGAAGTATGGCAACATGACGTGAACTCAGTGACTTCGAGAGAGGTGAGCCCTCATATTAGTGGCATCTCCATACGTTCCATTGCTGTTGCAACATCTTAAATCAGTGGTTGGTAATGTGATAAGCAAATACACTAGTGACGTCCTGGCGTCACTAGTGTAGAAAAACACCCAGGGCACTGCTGAAAATAATTGACAGGTACAGGAGGGTGTTAAAACGGATGGTACGCAAAAACCGGCTATACTCGGCAAAGACCATCCGTAATATGTTCCAGAGCGCCAGTAATACCATGGTGATCACTAATTCTGTAACTTTAATAATAAATTAGAAAAGAACTCCATTTATTGGGTTTCCAAATACGAGCAGCGTTACACCAGCCGAACCTCATACCAATGAACAAGGCGGATCGTCTGGCCTCGTGCAAACAGCGTGTGAACTGGACACTTGTCTGATATCAGTTGGTAACGCTTGTTACCAGAGTACGTTGTACCCACAGAAACGTTTGGTGGTGGAGGAGTAATGGTGTGGGGTGCATTCAGCTGGGTTGGAGTGGGATCACTGGTCGTTGTCTGTGGTTCCATGATGCAGCTCAGTATCACCTTGATATTGTAGATACTCAGGTGCTGCCCACACTGTGGAGTGTTTATAGAATGGACTTGTCACGACGACGACGCCCCATGCCCCAAAGCTGCAGCTGTTATGGAATGTTATGAAGAGATGGGTGTATTAAACGACTGCCCTGGCCTGCGCAGAGTCCTGGCCTCAACCACATCGAACACCTGTGGGAAGAATTGAAGTGGCGATTAAGTTCAGAGCAGCACGTCTTCGATCTCTCACTGAACTCAGTACTGCTTTGATTGAGGAAAGTAGATAAATTCCACCTTGATATCTGCCACACATTGGTGGAAAGCTTCCCTCAAAGGGTGCAGGAGTAGATTAATATACCCAAAGATGGATATACCTGATATTAGGATTCGCCTGCTGATATCAACTGTAAATTACTAAAGTTTGAATTTCGTTGGAAAACTTTATTGCCTTCCATCAAACTACCGATAGGTAATGACAACTAGATAATACACCTGATACAACATAATTTGAGCACTCTCCTTCATTCGGAGATATAAGGCTGTGAAATTTAGTGTATGAAACACATTGTTTACTAGTACTTATTTTATTTTATATATGGTTATTACTATTATTATTTTCTAGTACAGGTTGCTACCTCATTAAAGCATAATGCCATAATATATTATATATCCAATGATGTTTTATTTGTTTTTATTTTGTTTGAAAACAAATTTCTTCCGACTGTAGTAATACCGTCTTTTCCCTTTCAAACCTTGGATGAAACTTTATTTAAGAAAAGAACAGAAGAAAATAGGATAAAACGAGCGAAAGTAGCAAATATTCAAAATAGTCTAGTATGCTGGTCATATTTTGCGGAATATTATGCTAGTAATGCTAGTCTATTTATATCCACCTTCATTAGAGCATCGCAGATGGAATTCTTCTGTTATCGTTGCCCATGTTGAAAGAGACTCATAAATAGTAGTTGCCGAATAACCCAAAATAGACTTTGTGGTCTACTTTAAAATGAAAGCAGCGTTTAAAAATGGCGGCTCTAAATGACATTCCTAATTTTCCTTTACTGTCATCATCATCATCATGGGCATATGATTACCTTCATGAGCATCATATCTCAGGGTAATTTCTGAAATTCAGAACTGCCTTCCACTTAATTTGAAATCTGTTAACAGACAAATTACATTTTCACTGTTTAAATCTTTAAAAATATTTTCTTTTAACTGCTTTATATAGCTCTGTTCAAACAGACTTTGGAATTCCTGAAAAAATCTAGTTTTTCTTATATTCTAATATTCTAAGTTGTAATTATCTTTCTAATAATACACTTCGTATTTTCAGTAAAATATTGCAAATATTAAGTACTTACTTTATCTGCAGTTGCAGGAGCACGCGATATTTTTAAATTGTAATGCTGTGAACTGAAAAAGAATGATCATTTGAAATTTTTGTTATCAATGACTGATAAAGACATTAAAAACGTTTAATTTTCTTTACCACAAAGTTCTGAATGACTTTTAAAGAGATCATATTGATCAAGTACATAAAATAAACAACTATGTTATACAAACTATCGTCACCAAATAAGGCTGTTGGCATCTTCAGGGTAAGGCACTAAAAAGTAAAAAACTATTGTAAACTATAATCAACCGATTCCAGTTATATTAATTAAAGAACAGAGCACGTTCAATACATGCATACAGCGTGCATTAACACTTGTTATTTAGGAACGTTCTATAGTTGGCACTGTAATTCAGTTCTGGTGATTTCAGAGATCTTTTAAGGGTATTCCAGATCACGGACAAGATTAGTCCTTGGTTCCGGTTAAGGTTTTGTATACAACTGGCAACTGCTGTGGCCTCTTTAAAAATTCGTGAGCGGAAGTCCTCCTACATGTAAGGAATTGTGCTTCTAACCCATTCTATGGTGTGGTTCGTTCTTGAGAAATGAAAACCTAATCTCACTTTTTCTTCTCTGTTTTTATTGACTTCACCTATATATCCTTTTTTCCTAATTGCAAGCACCTTGAAGTTTGGCCGATGTAATTCAAGCCGCACGAGCAGGGTATGTTGTAAACACCAACATATTTTGAGAAATCATGGCTATGTTTTGGAGATCTCAGGAATTCCCTCATCGTTTCTGTCGATTTAAAGGCCAATCTTATTTTATGTGGTCTAATGAGTCTAGCAATCTTATTGGAAACTGTACCTAAGGAAGGACAATGGTAGAAATATAACGTATATCATCTCGTTGTCTTTTTCGGGGTTCAGAGAAAAGTATACTTATGGATGAGTCTTCGAGGAAATCCATTCATCGTAAGGTTGGTATATATCAGGGATACGTCTTTTCTTTAGGTCTTGTTGATCTGTTGTGAGGAGAGAGGCACGGTTCTTCAGCATGTGTACAATACTCAGTTTCTGAGAAATGTGGTGGGAGGAAGTAAAATGTAAATAACGTCCTCTATTGGTAGGTTTACCGTAAACTGAGAGGTTGATACTACCATTCGTAAGCGTATATATTAAAGTGTCCAGAAATGATAATTAGTTATCTTTTTCAAGTTCTAGAGTGAATTTCATTGTGTGGTGTAGAGAGTTTATCTTGATAAGAAAATACAACAGGTCCTTTTTTATGTAGTTCCAAACAATAAAGATATCGTCCATGTATCTTTGCCATACTGTGGGTTTAGGTTCTGTTTGAGATAAGCATTTACTTACAAAATCCTCCATAAAGAGATCAGCAAAAGATGGGGAGAGGGGGAAACCCATTGCAAGGCCAGTCAATTGCTGATATATGGTTTTATTCCATATAAAAAGTTTGATGTTAAACAATGGAGGAACAGAGAAGTAATGCTTTTTGGGAGCAAACTTCCCAAAATGTTGATGACTTCTTCCACAGGGATGTTAATGAATAGAGAAGTAACATCCAGGCTAGCGAGTAGATCCGTATTGGAGATAGATATGTTGTCAGTTTCTCAAAGAAATGTTGCGAATTTCGTAACTAAGTATAAAGTATGGATGTGTGGTTTGAGGAGGCCTGCCAGCTGTTTAGATAACAGATAAGTGGGCGAAGTGATCCCAAACTACAATCTGCCGTATTGGTATTCCATTTTTGTGAATCTTAGGAGCACCATATTGTCTTCGTGTTAGTGAATGCATGGATTTAAATCTTCGTTTTAAATCTTCTATAGGCCAGTTCGCCATGTGGCGTATTAAATTGTTGGTGTCATTGTGATCCTTTGCTGTTGTATCAAAACGCCGTAGATTTATTTATCGAATAGTAAGCTGTGAATCTTGTCTTCGTGATCACTGGTGCTTAAAATCTCTGTGGAATTTTCCTTATCTGCTTTTAACATGATATCTTTCTTTTTCTTCAAACTATACAATGTTCTTTTTTCCAGAGTAGTGATGTTTTTGTTATTTCATAAATGTTTTTCATAAATTTGATTTTTGATATTTTCATAAATATGATAACATTCTAAATCTATCTGGCTTAAAAGAAATCTGGTATGCTGTTTCCGTATTCAAGTAGAAGTGCCAAGGATGTTATGAAATAAATATGTTTCACTCGTCTTGAATGGAATTGTTCTTTTAAAAATATAAACTTTGGAATAATCTTTTTGTCAAGACATCTTTTCAAAAAAGTGAGATGATTTACTAGTTTGTCCTTTTTACATTTAAAGAGTTCAAAACGGTGTACCTTTCTTTTGGTTTCCCCATGGATTCTATTCATGATAAAAAGGTTTAATTTTCTTGACCATAAATCTCTGGAATGACTTTTAATTGGATTATATTGATCAAGTGCATATAATAAACAACTATGTTTTACCAACTACTTTCACCAACTAAGGCAGTTGGAATATTCAGGGTAAGGCACTAAAAATTAAAAAACTGTTACAAACTCTAACGAACCGGTTCCAATTACATTAAACAAAGAACATAGCGCGTACAATATCTGCATAGAGCGTGCATGATATCATTTGTTGTTATTTAGGAATGTTCTATAGTTGACACAGTAATTCAGTTCTGATGATTTGAGAGATCAAATTAGGGTCTTCCAAATCACGGTCATGAATAGTCCTTGGTTCTTTACATCGAGGAGGACTTCCGCTTCCGAATATTTAAAGAGGCCACAGCAGTTGCCCGCTGTATACAAAATTTTAATTGGTCGCTACCAAGGACTAATCTTGCACTATCTTTAAAAGAACAATTCCATTCAAGACGAGCGAAACATATTTATTTTAAACATCCTTGCCACTTCTACGTGAACGGATACACCATACCAGATTTCTTTTAAGCCAAATAGATTTAGAATGTTATCAGATTTATGACAATATCTCTTGTATTTTACACCAAGATATATGGTCGCATTTGGACAGAATGTTCACTATTAGCTATGATAAAGTCCTTACAAGCAAACTAAACGAAATAAAAAAATTTAAACTTCTTTATGCAAAACGTTTTAAGTCAAAACCTTCTCTACCTGACAGCAAAATTATTTTTAATTTATCGCATCACATATTAGCAAAACCAGAGATCAATATGCTTAAAAATGTTTCAATTTTGCGATAACACCTGATCATATCCCTAAAGTGGATATCATTTGTAATATAGAAAAGGCAGTCTCATCGTTTCCGGAGTCCATAACTAATGACATTAGATTTAAAAGTAGTATCATCTTCTCATCTTCCAGAACTCTTAACAAAAACATCACTACTCTGTAAAAAAGAACATTGTATAGATTGAAGAAAAAGAAAGACATCATATTGAAGGCAGATAAGGGAAATTCCACAGTGATTTTAAACACCAGTGATTACGAAGATACGATTAACAGCTTACTATCGGATACATCATCATACCTTGGTTTAGTCACAAATCCACAGTGAAATCACACATCCATAATTCGGATACTTATACATGAAAGTCGCAACATTTCATTGGGAAATTGTACAACATCTCTATCCCCAATACAGATCTACTCGCTAGCCTGGATGTTACATCTCTATTCATTAACATCCCTGTGGAAGAAGTCATCAACATTTTGAGAAGTTTGCTCCCACAAAATATTACTTCTCTGTTCCGTCATTGTTTAACATCAAACTTTTTCATATGATATAAAACCATATATCAGCAACTGACTGGCCTTGCAATGGGTAGCCCCGTCTCCCCATCTTTTGATGATCTCTTTATGGAGGATTTTGAAAGTGAAATCTTATCGCAAACAGACCCTAAACCCACTGTATGGTGCAGATAGGCGGACGATATCTTCATTGTTTGGAACCACATAAAAAGGACCTGTTTGATTTTCTTAACAACATCTACTCATTACACCACACAATCCAATTCACTCTAGAACTTGAAGAAGGTAACCAATTAACCAATTGACGATATCTTCATTGTTTGGAACCACATAAAAAGGACCTGTTTGATTTTCTTAACAACATCTACTCATTACACCACACAATCCAATTCACTCTAGAACTTGAAGAAGGTAACCAATTATCATTTCTGAACACTTTAATTAAGAAACTTACGAATAGTGGTATCAAACTCTCGGTTTACCATAAACCTACCAAAACGGATATTTGCATTTCACTTCCTCCCGCCACATTTCTCAGAAACTGAGTATTGTACACATGCTGAAGAACCGTGCCTCTGTCCTTACAACAGATCAACAAGACCTCCAGGAAGAACTATCTGTGATAGCTACCAAGCTTATTCTGAATGGATTTCCTCGAAGACATGTCTACAAGATGCTTTTCTCTGAACCCGACAAACACAGCGAGATGACATACGTTATATTTCTACCATCGTCGTTCCTTACTTAGGGTCAGTTTCCAATAAGATGCAACACTCCTTAGACCACATAAAATAAGAGTGGCTTCTAAACTGACTGTAACGATTAGGCAATTCTTAAGATCTCCAAAAGATAGCCATCGTTTCTTCAAATATGCTGGTGTTTACAACATACCCTACTTGTGCGGCTTGAAATACATCGGCGAAACTTCAAGGAGCCTTGAAATTAGGCAAAGAGAACATATAGGTGACGTAAATAATAACAAAGAAGAAAAAGTGCGGTTAGCTTTTCATTTCTCAAGAACGAACCATACCATATAGTGGGACAGAAGCACAATTCCGTACATGGAAGAAAACTTCAGCTCCCGAATTTTTAAAGAGGCCACATTAGTTGCCCGCTCTATAAAACATCTTAACAGGAACCAAGGACTAATCTTGCCCGTGATCTGGAAGACCCATATTAGATTTCTCAAATCACCAGAACTGAATTACTGTGCCAACTATAGAACGCTCCTAAATAACAAGAAGTGTTATGATGCACGCTCTATGCATTTACTGTACACGCTCTGTTCTTTGCTTAATATAATTGGTGTCGGTTGATTATACTTTGTAACAGTATTTTACTTTTTAGTGTCTTACACTGAAGATGCCAACAGCCTTAGTTGGAGAAACTAGTTTGTATAACATAGGTGTTTATTATATGCACTTCATCAATATAATCCCATTAAAAGTCATTCCAGATAAAGACATATGTATAAAATAATTTCGCTTTGCATAAAGTTTTCATTTACACAGGCCATTATATATCAAATACGCAACCGCATGTGCTTCGTATCCATCATATATTTCAATGTAATATGAATGGTATTAGTTTTAATAAGCACTTCGCATCCATAGTAGCTTGGACGTATATATACCTCCTGGCCGGTAGCTTAGTTTATTGGATAATTTTTAATTAGTACTTACAAAGCTTTATCTAGATAAATAAATCGTTCTTCCATTGTCTGTAGTATATAAATAAGAGTTAACTCGCTTTGAATGATCTTCGATAATAATAATAGTAACATGTAATGGTACTGTAACAGGTAACAGGTATAACAGGTACTGTGCGACCACAGATGAGAGATCACTCGACACTTCTGCGCATAACTGAAGATGACAAATCCATTCCGATTATAGGATAATGATTGTGTTTCGTGGAATTAGTGTTTATTATTATACGTCGGAAAATTAGCTTTTCCTTTTTGAAAATTCTAGTTTTCAAGTTGTAACTGTTTTGTTTGTACAACAGAAATCGCGTGCTCATAAAGAATTCCTACATCGCATTATTCTTTTCTCCCCTTCAACATGAACTGACTCTTCTTGGCAATCTGCCAGTGACGGCTCTCGCTTCTGTAGTCGGACAATAATATCATGCAAAACAGATAAATACTTTCGTCAGTCTCTCTCTCTCTTCCTCTCTCACAGTATCCGCTCTCTCCAGTTCAAACTTATTACAAAGAAGTATAATATATTTTTTATGTAGAGGTCAACGTTCAATTTCTTCTTTTATGTACCTAAGATTTGTGATTCATACCTAACACAAACTTCAAGGACCATGCCTCGGTCTTCGTTAATTTGCCTAAAACCCGATGGTTCGTTTTTGCAATTAAGAGCTTCTTCCATTCCTTTCTTTGCGGAGGCCTGTATATAAGAAAAGTGAATTTCTAAACGATATCACCATCTTTCAATAAAAAAATCATACCAGAAGAGCAACAAAATTCCTGAGTTTCTACGAACAGGCAATTTTTCTTTAAGTTGCCATACAGAAGAATAACACTCTTGATTATATTCACAAACATTATTTTGGGGACTAGTGCCTTGATAATCATGGGTAGCCTGAAAAGGACGTCATTTAACCATGAAAAGCAAGAACAATGTGGAACATCAATTCGCTTCTGGGACTTCATTCCTGAGAGCTAACTCCTTCCGTCATTCATGGCGATTTGTCCAATTGGCAGTGTGATAGGAAAATCAAACAGGTATTCAAGTCAAAGTCCGCAGGCTTTGAAGTTAGTATTATTCACTCCGCAAAGAACTGAAGAGAATATGTTTCTTACTTTATCAGGGCAACGCCTCCTAAGGCCAACATCAGTTATTGCCACCAGTAACGCAAACTGAAAGACTGGTATGAAATGAATGACGTAGGGTTTTTCGATCCCCTTAGCATTGTTGATGTGCAGAATAACCCTTATAGTTAAGGCATAATCCTAATTTTGAATTTTGCTTGTTTCGAATTACAATGAAGCATCTAAAACTATAAAAAGCAGAAGACACTAATCTATGTGTTTCGTATTTTTTTATCTGCCTCTTGCAGGAAGAAACAAATCTTCCATCTGCGTATGAGGACCAACTACTCACCTCTAGTTTGTACCAATATTCTCTAGAATACTACTACAAAACGTCTACCAAGAAATGCACTGCTTTCCTTCTTAAAGAAGATTCAATTGTTATATGGTTCGAGGAAAATTTATATAAAAAACTGGAATGGTGGGTGTGGCAAAACATGGGTAATTAATGTCTGATTGCTCTCCTCTGTAGTGAGTCGAGTATTTTGAGGGGGATTTCGGGGTTCCCACCCCGTATTTGAGAGCGGTATTCGATAGTGACGGATTTGTGATTTGTTAAAGATTAACAGCTATGTAGGGGTGAAGTAACGTCTTGAGGGAAAGAGAAATTCTAGTTTTTTTAAAAACTGAGGATGAAATGGTTGTTATGTGTTTATGCCAGGAGAGGCATGATGTCGGAGTAATTCCAAGAAAGGAAATTTCAGATTGTCTGGAAATTTGGGTGTTGTCAAAAATAATACTGGGAGACAATTGTTATTTTTTATGAGAAGTGAGACAGTACTGGATTTCATTAGCATTGAAATTGACTAGGTTATCTGAGCCCTATTGTAGGATGGCTTGGAAATCTGAATTGGGGGAAGTGGCGGTTGCTGTTCTGTAAGTGGAGTTGAGTTGTGTGGAGGTTCATCAAAAGAAGGGGGGAAGTGCAATGTACTGTCGTCTGCAAAACTGTGTATTGCTTTGGAGGTAAGCTGAAGTAGGTCATTTATCTATAGTAGGAAGAGAGTTGGTGAGAGGAGAGAACCGTTTAGAACCCCAGCATTAGTTGAATGGTGAGTGGATAAAGAACCATCCACCACCACCATCATCACACCACATATAGTGTACGACCAGACAGAAAGCTGGCAATCCAACTACAGAGGTATTGAGATAGACCTAATGATGGCAAATTGCTTAGTAAACCCTTGTGCCAGACCCAGTCAAACGCCTTGGAAATATCAAGTGCAACCGTTTGTGATTCGCCCAACTTCTCCATGGCATTTGTCCAGAGATAGCTGATTCAGGTCAGCAGATATCCTATTGATCGGCAGCAACGAAATTCATACTAGCAGTCATTTATTTGACGGGTAGATTCAATGTTTGTGCAGCAGTTGGGAATTTTTGATTTTTTCTATTACTTTGGACAGGACGACTGAGGTGAACGAGATGGGGGTAGTTGGACGGCAGTGACCTGTCGCCCTTCTTGGGAATGAGTTAAATATAGGCCAATTTGCAGCCTGTGGAATAGATACCAGTGAAGCAAGACAGTATATATAGACGACATAGGAGAGGAGTCAGTTATAGTGCACAAACCTTCAGGACAAGCTTCAGGACGATGATACATATACAAAACTATACTATCAAATCGTGTGCAAAACGTGCTTAGAATGATAAAGAATGTATTTAGCAGTATATGAGTACCTAAATTGCTCTGCTGTTCTTCTGTTCCAATTTATTATCATTTTCATTACACCCTCCATTGGGTGAGCAGATTAATCGAGATAAGTTCATTCAATTGACACAGTGTTATCATAGTGAAACTCAAAATCCTTAGTATTCTGTGAATTAACATATTCCAGTAATACGTTAGATTCACTCACAGATATCCACTTCCAGGGATGGCCTGTCGTTCTTCTTCTCTGTATCTCTCTCTCTCTCTCATCTCCTACTCTTTTTATAATCCCCTCTGGAATAATCCAATAAAATCCCTTTAATAATTTAACGTGTGTATTATCCCATCGATTTCTTCTCATAGCCACAACTGTCGTAGTCATTTCTCACTGCATTCTCTCTCGAATATTTTAATATTATAAAGAAAACCAGGTGAACAAATCTGAGCACACTAGTCCACGTGTGGTCTGACCAGTGCTTTATATGGTGTCACAACCATCTCGTTAACTCTAGCAGCCTTTAGAATACTTGCAATAGCAACTCCAAAATTCAGTCTGCAGTCAATCATCACTCCCGAATCTTGAATGTTATCTAATTCCAGCAGTATAGTGAGTATACTGCAAGAAGTGAATAGGTATGTATAGTGATGGCCATCAATACTATATTGTGCCTTATATTTCTGCGCTCCAAAATGGAACACATTTTTCTAAATCAAATGTCTGTTAAGTTTTCCTGAAGTGAATTAACACCAGCACTGCTACTTTTGATTTTCTCAAATTTGCATCATCAGCAAACAACTTAAGATCCCAAGTCAATTTACATGATATATAATTTATAAACAAGTTAAAATGCCGGGGCCTAAAAACAGAGTAAGCAGAATCCTGAGCATATCACTGATTATCTTTTTTTTTAGACACTGATTCATCATACACAAAGTGTTACTATCCTTCAGAGAGCCAATCCTCTATCCTTCTAACCAACATACTATCCGTGTCCACCTCTTACAGCAGTGCAGCTTGTGCATCAACATATTATATGGTAACCTATCAAACGCTTTCTCAAAGTCCAACAATACTACTGTATATGTTGCTCTTTTATCTACTACATTACTTATCTCATAAATGCAAGTAAATTGCTGAAATAAGATCTACCTTTTAAAAAGCTATGCTGAACACAATGATAAAGGATCATATGCCCATCAACACAATCCCGTATCCTATTCTTAACAATCTTTGCAACATTAAAATTGATATTACAAGTACAAACCTAGCGATTTTTCAAAACCAAAAGTCTATTCAAGTCTTCCTGAAGGGGATGTGTAACTGCAAAACAACTTCAGTTATACATACTGGTCTATAATTAGAAAGTTCTGTACTTGAACCATGCTTGTGGAATAATATTTTGCCTTCTGTCCGTAAGAACCTTAAGAACCATGTCGACTGCAGGACCTTTACTAAATATCCATGTCACGGGCATAGCCAATTGTATTGCGCAAAATTCTTAAAAATACTTGTTCACATGGCGTCCATTCCCACAGCATTGTTGACATCTATCCCAATTTACATCTTTCATTTCCAGTTCTAACACCTGCTTCACATGTACATATTGTAAACCATCATTTATAGCAGTGTGATATACACTGGTAAAATGATAATTCGGTAATTAGTCTGTATCCTTACAACAATTACTCTGCTGCCATAACTATCCATCGATGTCATCCTGACATAATTATTGTTCCTCTTTATTCCCATATAGCGGAAGAATTCCCTTGAAATAACTTTGGCCTGACCAGCCAGTCTCCATTCATACAGTACCTTTTATTTCTTTACCATGTTCGTTATCTTCTAGCCAGCACTTTATACCCTTTATGGATCTGATCGCCACTAACTCTCTTGAACCTCATCCATAACATTTTCTTTTGCAATAAAACTTGCTTAGTTTGGATTTCCACTGATTTCACTCCAACTCTAGTGACTGGCTTAACCTTTGGCATGTAATTATACATTGCTCATGTCGGATATTACATTATGAATTCTCATGCATTGTCAACATATTTTCTGCACAGCTCATCTACTGAACGATTTAATGCTAGATGACTACAGATCTTCCCATAATCAGCCACTTAATAATTGTTTATATAATCTTCTTTATAGGAAAGCATATTTAAAAGAACTGATTGAATAGAAAAATAATTCGGATGAAAAAAAAAACTTACTAACACGGAGCTGAACAGGAAACTTCACACTGATCATCTGTCACTCCTGGAAATTGAACATATAAATTTACATTAAAATCATTCGCTTTAGTACATATGTGGGTATTATTATATCAGTTACACAACAAGACAAGACTTATACTTAATATGCTAAAATACATTTTGAAACGTGGCTCAATGACTTATGTACTCAAACTAGTGTTGCCAAATGAAAATAACTAAAAACAGCTAAATCTTTAAAACAAAGGGCTAGAAAGAGCTAAAAAGGAGTTAAAAATAATAAATCGAAGCCAAAATTGTAACTGTAGTAGCTGATACTTTTAAGTTACTTACTTTATACAAGGTGAAGTGATACTTGAATATAATGATACTTGAAGTGACTAAATACATTTTCCATGTGGTCTTCTGCACTTTATTTACCCATATTTTCAGTTTGCTTTTCAACTTTATTATATGTGGTCATCGTTCTAATATTACTCAGTGTAGATGCTGTTAATGATAGTCTGTACAGCACCTCTTTACGACTGAGGTTATACCTGATTGACAAAATAGCTGTCAGCATTGGCAATTCCATCTTGTTTCTTAATTTAGTTTTAACTACATTCATGGAACTAAAACTTCGTCCGATTTCCGCATTAGATTTTGGCAGTATTAATAAATTTATTAGACATTGAACAATTTCTTTAAATGGATTCATTCGAGATGCATCTTTATATTCTCGTACTTCAGTCCAGAATAGCTCGGTGTTTTCTATATTTGTCCGTTTATTCAGGTGGACAGTATTGTACTGGTATTCAGCAGCAGCAACATCGTTTTCTATTTTCAGAATTATTTCTAAGATGGGAGTAGCAGATTCTTTTATGACTGAAATGTTTTAGGGTATTGTCAACATAAAAAGAAGACATCATTCATAAAATATTCAAGTTTTCAGGCAAACTTTGCTTAAGCTGTTTAAAGAGACCAATAAGAAACTGTGTTGCTCTACTTGCAAGATTTCGGTCATCATTTTGCGTTATTTTCCTTTGTATCATGAACTCTGAAATTTTTCTTTCAAATCTATAACCAAGATTTGGTTTGGGATCCAAATAGTCATCAATCTACCTCCAGTGAGTCGACTGTGGATGATGCTAGCACTAACATATTAGCAATATAGCTAATAAAAAGAGAAAGTTCTTCAAATAATCTCATCGTGTCCGCATTGTTAGATTCGACAATTTTGTTAACTTACTGAACTTGAACTTGAAAACAATGCAAAAATAAGAGGTACGGCATATTCCTTTCATCTTTGTACATCTCCCACAAAATTTGAGCTTTGTAACATTTATCAGTCACACTCCCGACTTCGAAGTAAGTTTTATTTCCAACCACTCGCTCAGAATTCTGTCTGCTGCAAGTTCAATGAAGAGCCACCTTGTTCCACAATTGCTAACAATTTTCAGAGGTAGAGCATCGTTTTCGTTGATAGTTTGATAGCGCTCTTTGTAAGCTGCTTTCTTGAAGAAGAATGTGAAAACCACTTATACATATCAGCAACTTGTGCAGAATCTCTCCCAAGAAAATTAGAATTTTCTTGGGAGAGATTCTGCAGAAGTGTGAGACATTGCCAGTTGTAATGAATGGCATACACATCTAATTAAAATTCAGGAGGAAATATATGCCTTCAGTTGTTCATAAATGCCATTATTGACATTAACCATAACACTGGCGTTGTCCATACCAATTGCAGTGAGATTTTTAACGTCCAGTTTCTTGGTCAAGAGCTCTTTTTACAGTGCATCCACCATACCACTAGCATCACACTTATTTAGAACCACCATGCTCAGAAATGTATGCATAATTTTGTTGAATTTCTTGCTTTAATAAATGATGGCCATTCCTAAAAGCTTATTCACTATGATATCATTCGATTCTTCTATTAGGAAGCTCAAATTTTCATCTCCAATGTCCACAATTACATCTTCAAAATTCTCACTTAGAATATTTTTTACAATTCCAGAGCACTTAATTCGGTGCATTTGTACCTTTGGCATAATTTGACTGTATGGAATGATATTTTTGCAAAGATCTACTAGATAATCGCAACTGTTGAATTATGAGTGTCATCAAAGAAATAATGCTAGCCTACCTTTAAAGTTCGCTGTATCAGACTTTTTCAAAAGAATTTTTGTAATAGGAACAGATTTATATGGAAGTGTAGCAAGACGTTTCGTAGTTTCGCTATGCTTTACAAGCTGACAATATTTAGCAACTATATCACATCTACAAAATTACAGTGACCTTTTGTAGCGTCACCAGGAACTTCACACAACCATTTACTAAACATTCCATTTGCAACCACTCCCTCCTAAATTTTTCTTGTAAGCTTTATTTTTCACTTTGCTCATTTTTGAAGAAGGGTATACAACACTTTACAGCAACGAATTACGATTGGTCTTTGAAAACCTCCCACTCGCTATCGTAACTACCAACCAGAGGTGCTATCAACTTTAGGGGGAAAAACGGCAGACTGTTGAACCACGTGACTGACTGACTGGCGTCATCATGCATTTGAAACGTGTAGGGTGCTGGCACCGAACATACAATACAATTCCTTATCAAATGCAAACATCGGGAAACGTTTAAAACAATTTTTTAACAATAAGTTCTAAAAACAACTAAAAAGAGCTGCAACTAGGTATGAAGGAGCTAGATTTGGAGCTAGGTGCTAGACTAAAATTTTTGGAGCTAGGGGAAAAAAAGAACGACATCTAGCTACAAAAGAGCTGAATTGGCAACACTTACTCGAACGTAAACGTCATCTATGTAGAAAAGAAATCAAATTGGAATTCGATCTAGGAGGTAATTATTATTGTGCATAAAACAAAACTATGATAATCAGGAAGACTGCTGTAGAGATCAAACATGATACTTTAGTAATTAGATATTAAAATTTATTTAGATTTAGATTTTCAGTAATTGTAAGCAGCATTCCTGTCAAAGTTTTCTGGAAGCACTTAGGAAATGAGATTGCAATAATTAATTTTAGTTAGAAAAAAATACTTGAAATAAACTCCAGTGAACAGAATGTTGGTGATTGAGTAGACGATAAAATTAATATAATTATATACATTATTATAATAAGCAACCAGTCTTTTTGCTTTAAAAAGGAACATACTCTACCACAAGCTAGATCACTTTACTTTACCCCAGATGAATGAAATGTAGTATAATAATCTACAGATAATTGCAGAGATGGGTGGAAAATTCTGGAGTCTTCGAACAAGGGGAAATAGTTCCACTTGAAGCCGGTAAAATAAAGTTATAGAGTCCCACTAAATATCTTATGGAATGCGTAGTAGAAACATACATACATAGGATTAATTAACCATAGTACAATCGAAAACTTCTGATCGTATTCTATTGTTTCTGTTATCCAGAAAATTCACCGTAAACAATTCATCGAAAGGGAATTTATTTAACGATAACTTACCGGAAGGAAAATTGCCAAAAAAAAAAAAATATATATATATATAGATAGATAGATAGATAGACAGATATATAGATAAAGAGCTTTCGATGTAATATTAATAATTCCGCTCTAGATGGATGAAATTTAATGATATTTTATAATAAACATTGATATTAAAAACTGTGATTTGGATTTCGATCTGTTCATTGTTGTTGTTGTTGTGAAAATATTAGGTGGAACGAACTTTATATATATATATATATATATATGTTAAGAATACCAAGAAATTTTTAAACCTGGTTTTACTCCATTTCTCAAGTAAGCAAATAGACAAAAAAAGTCAAGTTTGCGCCTGCAAGTGATGTAAGTCTAGCTGATCCTACAGGTAGTGCAAGACCAAGACAACTCGTGGTAAAGGTGGCATGAACTCTGATTACTAATCTTTATATTTACCCTTAATGCCAAAACACATCTCCAAGAAGGAGATGCATGATGTTTTGTATTAAAGGCAAGAGGCCACTACCCAGACCGGTTTCGACCTTTATTGAGGTCTCATCAGTGGGAGCTAGGCTAGAAATACCAATATTTAGTAATACAGAGCTCATAAGTATTTTACCAGAACAAGTTGCCATAAGGTGTTTTAACCTTATTAAAAAAAATCTCTGGAGGAGATATAAATGTAGAAAGTATTTTACCTTGGGTATAATAAATGTTAAGAATACCAAGCAATTTTTAAACCTGGTTTTACTCCATTTTCCAAGTAAGCAAACAGACAAAAAAAGTCAAGTTTGCGCCTGCAAGTGATGCAAGTCTAGCTGATCCTACAGGTAGTGCAAGACCAAGGCATTTCGTGGTAAAGGTGGCATGAGCTCTGATTACTAATCTTTATATTTACCCTTAATGCCAAAACACATCTCCAAGAAGGAGATGCATGATGTTTTTTATTAAAGGCAAGAGGCCACTACCCAGACCGGTTTCGACCTTTATTGAGGTTTCATCAGTGGGAGCTTACTTTGCTTACTTGGGAAATGGAGTAAAACCAGGTTTAAAAATTGCTTGGTATTCTTAACATTTATTATACCCAAGGTAAAATACTTCTACATTTATATCTCCTCCAGAGATTTTTATTTAATAAGGTTAAAACACTTTATGGCAACTTGTTCTGGTAAAATATTTATGAGCTCTGTATTACTAAATCTTGGTATTTCTAGCCTAGCTACCACTGATGAGACCTCAATAAATGTCGAAAGCGGTCTGGGTAGTGGCCTCTTGCCTTTAATACAAAACATCATGCATCTCCTTCTTGGAGATGTGTTTTGGCATTAAGGGTAAATATAAAGATTAGTAATCAGAGCTCATGGCACCTTTACCACGAGTTGCCTTGGTCTTGCAATACCTGTAGGATCAGCTAGACTTGCATCACTTGCAGGCGCAAACTTGACTTTTTTTGTCTGTTTGCTTACTTGGGAAATGGAGTAAAACCAGGTTTAAAAATTGCTTGGTATTCTTAACATTTATTATACCCAAGGTAAAATACTTTCTACATATATATATATGTATGTAATAACAACAATCAATCAGCCAATTAATCGAAAAATAGTTCATCTAAAATCATTTTAAGCAATTATTCGAAAGGCAGTTTCTCGAAAAACAAATTCACCGAACGGCAATTAAGCGAAACCCAAATTTATCGAAAGGCAATTGGTAGGAATCCAACAATTCATCGAAAGCTCGCAATTTGCAGAAACTAAAAATGATCGAATCAACAGTTCATCGAAAAACTTATTATAAGACATGTAATGTGAAGAGTATTTATCAAAAAAGACCTGCACTTTGTAATGGATTAAATTGTGATGTAATTGAAGTGTTGCATGATATTTTTTATATATGTTATGTAGACGTGTGTAGCAATCGTTTTAGGGATATTCTTTTCAGTCAGTAAATGCGTTTCGTGTGTTTTATGTGTTTTACGCAATCTGAAAAAGATTATGAAAAAAAATCTTAATTATTATTATTATTATTATTCCTCCTACATGTTTTTTATTTTCTTTCTTTCTTTGCAGATACGTGTGTTCATGGGGTTCGGTTTGCTGGATGAAACGCCTCAGTTTACGTGAGTCAAACACTACCATCTCCATATAACACCAAGAAACTAACATCAAGTTGCATAGGACTGATCAAAAATTTTCCGTCATGCACGGAATCCGAACTCAGGTCTAACTAACTGAAGGGCTTCGTTTATACCAACGGAACTACGGAGGCTCAATTATTATTATTAATTGTAGTATAAGTATAGTGACGTCCGCGCGCACACACACGCAGATTTTTCGAACCGTTTCAGTTTTAATTTCACCTATATTTGGGCTACAAAGGGACATGTCAACATTTTATATTGCAATAATTCTGTTAGTGGAATAAGCACAAAGGTCGAAATTTGTATAAAACGCAACAGAAATCTTTGTTTCAGTTAGTTCCAACAGGATTACTTTTATTTGAAAATTTTGATAAACAGGTTTCGATGTAATATTAATAATTCCGCTCTAGATGGATGAAATTTAATGATATTTTATAATAAACATTGATATTAAAACTGTGATTTGGATTTCAATCTGTTCATTGTTGTTGTTGTGAAAATAATAGGTGGAACGAACTTTTTTCTCCAGAGATAAGTCACTATCTACACAATGAAGTAGCTGGCAAGCTTAGAGAATAATGTAAAAAACAACACAATAATTGAAACATTTCAGTGGCCACCTACATATGTTGTCTACCTCTTGGGTGACGTTAGGTATATTCTTTCCGGACACTTTAAAACAATAGGTTCAACTGAATCAACCTTTCGATGAAAGATGAAAGAATTCATTGAAAAATTATCGTTGAATTGTTTTTTCGATTCGTCGCAAATGCATTTACGTTTATTTTTTCGATAAATTTCATTTTTCATGACTTGCCATTCATTAAGTTGTTGTTTGATTAATTGTTTATTTTGGCGAATTGGATTTTTCGATGAACCGTTGTTCGATGAATTGCCATTCGTTAAGTTGTTGTTCGATTAATTGCTTATTTGGCGAATTGCTTTTTTTCCAGATGAATTGCCATTAGGAAAACTTTGTATCGATGAACCGTTTTTAAAAAATTAAGCATATTATGACACGTTTGTGAGTCTAAGTGAAGTAATTTGTAATTCACTCATTTCTTTTTTACAAGAATCATTAAACTCAAAATTCACTGTAACTCAGGATATAATTTAAATATGATCGATCGTTCGCTTTCATTCAGAAAACCCATTTCATTGCAAAGAACCTCTTGAATCAGAATATCGACGTCCAATAAATAAATATACGAGATCATTTAAAACAGCCAGAAGAACGAAGTCTTCTTGATTTTTTCTTCCTCCTCCTCTTCCTGCACAGCTATCTTAATAGGTCTCATTCAAGTGATTACAGTGTATTTTCATTTGACATGATCACACCATATTAGGTTGCTGAAATTTCTCCAAGGAAATTCAACCTAATCGAACTAAAATTAAAAGATTTATAGAAAGAATATTCTTACAACTTACTCCATTCAACTGATTTCTAGTAGTTGAATACACTTCATACTCACATTGTTTATTCTGCCATGATTTCTAGCACTGATCGAAAAAACTGAACTAGATGGATTTTATTCAGTAAGACCAATGTGAAAGTGAAAGTCGTTTCTTCCAATATTTGCAACTGCCTGATGATTAAAGCGCCTAATATTAATAATACTGATATTGAGAACGGAGTGTTGTAATGGAAGGAAAGAAAACTAATATGCTGTAAATGGGCTACTGGTTACATTCTTAAACTATTTTAACCAGATAATTGTCGACTACCTTACTTATTTCATTTAACGATAGTTCATTAGAGTTGTTATATATAAAATAATCATTTTATATTGTAAGTGAGGAAAATATTGAGAAATCGGAGGATTGACAACAATTTAGAATGAATTATACTTGAATTACATTGCTTTTATGATTGAGAATATACATGCGTGTGTGTTCCCATTGCATTCTTCCAGGACGAAGAAGCCCATTTTCCGGAGAAATAACTAATATGTTTGTTTGAGACCAGCTAACTCACCCTCATTTGAAAAGCCCTGTTCAAAATTGTTTACATTTTAATACTAGTTTTAACCAGCACTTTAACCACAACGGCTTCGAATAAACGCCAGCAAATTTGAAAGTCCGTTTCAAATTGCAGTCCAACTGATATTTCCTCAGTACGTTCTTTACTGTTTTTATAATAATATTATTTTTTGCTCTTTAGTAAGATACTGTAATATCAACTCAGTAAGGGATAATGGAAATATTATGTTTAAATGAAATTTTTCATAAGTTACTGATATTTTACTGCAGTGTATTAAATGAATTGACTAATGCTGTTTTCCAGATTTTATTATTGATATTGTGGAAAATATGGAATGACAAAATATACTGTACAAACAAGGTTATTTCAATCAGAAAATATTGAAGTCTGATAAAAACGTGCTTTAATATAAGAAATGTATGCTTTAATTTTCGAAAAAAAAATTCTTCATAGAAAACAAGAATATGAAAATATCAATGTCCGCTTACTCTTTTTGCAGAACTTATGGAAATGCTGTATCCGTGTATGCATGTTTACACATCCATACATATCGAGTGCTTTATTCATTTTACATTCTTCAATGCACATCTGTTAAAAAACAAAATTTTAATCAGTATTATTATTATATTGAAATATAATAATAATAATCACTATTACTTTATTGAAATATCCAAATTTGCTAATAATCCAGTAAGCTGGATTATCTTTGAAAATATTTTGATTATTTTTCATTTTATTTTTGAATGTACATCACGTATTGTAACTTGAAAAGAAAAAAATTATCTACAATTTTAATTTTTTTATTAATTTTATAGTTTTCATATTTTAACTTTAGTTTCAAAATTAAAATAAATCGATTCAAAGTTTTAAAGCACTTTAAGATATTGAAAATTGAAGAAATGACTCAGCGCTGTTAATGACCAAGCAAATTTCGTGCACGAGATCGGATTGATGAGATATTTAGAACGTACGCAAGTATCATAAAGGAAACGCTGAGGATATCAAAGCAAATCATTCAACTCTACCGTATGCGCTGTACACCTTTCCTGCCTTAACTCACCTATGAAAGATTACTAAACAATTCTAATGTCACTTTTCTGATATATATATATATATATTTTCCTTTTTATTATTATTATTATTATTATTATTATTATTATTATTATTATTATTATTATTATTATTATTATTATTTAGTTTTTTTTTATGTTAAGCCTATATACAAGAGGTTGCTTGGGCAACCTATAGTTCATTAGTACTGTGTATGGGTGTAGGGTTGGGAAAGGAGGAACTTTTTTACATTTGATTTTGATGAATTTAAATTTTATTATTTGTTAAACACAACAGGTGGGGAGACTGTTCCCCAGTGCGGCGGTTGCAGGGATGAAGGAAGAGGAAAAGAAACTTGTTCTGTTTGTTTCTAGGTGAACTGTGAAGGGATGTTGTGCAGCAGCTGTACGTGTTCCAATGAGTTTAGTACTGAGCGGAGGAATTCTTAATGATATTTCCGATGAGCAATTCCCATGGAAATATTTGTAGAATATACTTACTGCAGAGATCACACGTCTGTGTGAAAGACGGCTGGAGGAAGTTGGTTAGGGATAGATCATTGAACGGTCTAATTGCTCTCCTCTATATTGAGTCGAGCATTTAGAGAAAGCTTGTTGTGGTCCCACCCCATATATGAGAGCAGTGTTCAATAGTTGGGCGGATTTGTGACTTGTATAATGTTAACAGCTGTTCGGGTGTGAAGTAACGTCTTGAGCGAAAGAGGAATCATATTTTATTTGAGTCTTAGGATGCAATGTTTGCGATATGTTTATGCCATGAAGGGTTTGATGTGAGGGTGATTCCAAGGAGTAAGAACTCATTCTGTCTGGAGATTTGGGTTTCACTAAGAAGGATATTGGGGAAAAATTGTTCTTTTTTATGGGAAATAGTACAGATCTGGGTTTTATTGGCATTGAAATTTATGAGGTTATTTGAACCCCATTGGAGGATGGATTGGAGATCGTAGTTGAAGGTCGCGGTGGTTCATCTTCTTTTGGTTGAGGTGAGTTGTGTAGAGTATGAAGTGCAAGCGAAGAGTGTAGTGTGCTGTCGTCTGTAAAATTGTGTATTAGGTTGGAGGTCAATTGCAGTTAGGTCATTGATATATAGCTGGAAGAGGGTTGGGGAGAGGACAGAACCTTGTGGGATCCCAGCATTAATTGACTGGTGAGAGGATAGGGAGTCGTTCACAATCACACAGAGTGTGCGTCCAGAGAGAACTGGCGATCCACCTACAGAAGCCCTGGATCAGATCGAATAATGGTAGTTTGCCTAGTAGGCCTTTGTGCCAGACCCAGTCAAAGGCTTTGGAGATATGTAATGCATCCAATTGAGATTCGCCAAACCTCTGCATAGCCTTCGTCCAGAGATTGGTGAAGTATCTGAGTAGATCACCTGTTGATCGGAAGTGGCGGAATCCATACTGGCGGTCATTTATTTGGTGATTGTCGTCAAGATGGTGTAGGAGATAAGAATTGCCGATTTTTTTCATTACCTTCTACAGGACTGAGGTAAGCGAGATAGGAGGTAATTGGATGGTAGTGACTTGTCACCCTTCTTATGGATGGGCTGAATATAAGCTAATTTCCGGTTTGTGGGACAGATTCCAGTGGAGTAGGAGAGTATATATAGGTGATATAAGACAGGGGTCAGTTCTGGAGCACAAACTGTCAGAACAATTGTGGGAATGCCATCAGGCCCAGGAGACTTTTTTCTGTCTAATTTGGACAGTAGTTTTCTGATCTCATCCTGGCAAAAGGATATGGGGAGCATTGTATGTTGGTTGTCTGTAATGGTTGGGGATATTTATCATTGTCAGTTATGCAAGCATTTTAAGCAAAGTATGGGGATAGAAGATTGGCTTTTTCTGTGGGTGATGATGCGATAAAGCCATCGGGGTATGATAGGGGTGGGAATAGTGTTGGGCAGAAATTACGGCCAATTGGTTTGGTGAGAGACCAAAAGGCTCGACTGCCGTTTGGATAGGCAGATAGTTTCCTGCTTTTTGCTCTTTCGAACTCTGTTTTGGAAGTGCTGATTGATTTTTTTTTTTTTGCATTTATTGCGAGCTTCGGTGTAAGCATTGAAGGAGGATGGGGTTTTTGATTTCAGCCAGTTGTAGTATGTCTAGTGTTTCATCTCTACAGCCTTGGCACATCTTTTGAAGAACCAGCATTTCATTAGGGAATGGCATTCAGGGTGCTGTGTGAATGTATGGATTCATGCACGTGAGGATTACTTTGATAATAAGCTCGGTGCATATGTTTGGGTTGGAAGGCCGAAAGCAATAGTCCAATCATGGGAATGCAGCATACATGTTGCGGAGGCTGTCCCAATTGGCACTGTTATAGTGCCAAACTACTCTTGTGTCAGAGAGTCTGGGTAAACGTTGTTGCATGGGGGAGGAGATGAGCACTAGGTTGTGGTTGCTCAGTGGGCTCACTACTTTCATTCTGTATTTGGAGGGGTCATTGGTGAGGAATAGATCTAGGGTGTTTAGGGAGTCGTTTGGGTTATTTGGTATTCTGGATGGCATCTGGACAAGTTGTGTGAGGTCATTAGTGATGGCAAAAATTTCGGAGCCTCTGCCTGCAAGACCTGTACTGCTGGAGAAGAAACGCCAGCTAGGGTTGAGTACGTTAAAATCTCCTAGGAGGATTTTTAGGGAGAGGAAATTAAAGAGCTCAGGGCGGTTGGTTGTGTTAGGGGGAGCGACAGAGACAGCAAATGAATTGGACTGAATGAGGAAGGGATATTTTCAAACAAATGAGGACAAAGTTGAGTGATTATAAGTTGGATTCTCTCTGACAAGGTATGTAAGAGTGGATTCATGCGCAAACCTTGGGACGCATCACCCTTGGAACGAAAATTGTTGAAGAGTGAGTAGTTTCGAAGGTTGAAATAAGTGGTGTTGCGGTTGATATAAGTGGAGGTGAGATTTGTGTTTCGGACAGGTAGAGTAGGTGGGGTTTGGTAGACTGTAGGTGGTAGTGGACACTGTTCAGGTTGGAGTTTAAACCACAAATGTTGTTGAAGTGGATGTATAGGGTTTTGTGTGTCGTATGTTTGACCGTATGGGTCTTGCACATTTCCTATGCGGTGCCTGTATGCTGGTTTCCTTGGTAGCTGCTATTGGCATTACTTGGTTTTTTCACCAGTTTATCTTGTATTATAGTCGATGTTCCAGTTGTTGTCATCATTTTGACGTTTTTCTTCGCGTCGTCTTCGAAGCTGGCGTCTTTGTTCCCTTTGTGCAAATGATAGCTCTGGTTGTGTACGTACGCGCGATTGGCGGAAGGTATCTTTGAACTCGTTGTTCATCGCTGTTTTATATTTGATGAGGTTGTCGGCATGTTTCAAGTCACCTTTACTAGGTGCAGGCAGTTGGTACCGTCCTTCCTTTTATTTATAGGCCGAAAAGGTTGCAACTGACGATATTCTTAGGATCGATATCGCATTTTTCAGCGAGTTTGTTGATGTTCTCTTGTAATGATTTTCCGTTTTCGGTTGGGATTTTTTTTAAGTATTGCAAACAAAATAAGAAAAATATATCCCAGAAGTCAAAATAATATATTTGTTAGTCCTGTGTCCTACGATGCAGCATGTATATCCTATATATGCTATCAAACTCATATGACGTCTATCTTCCAGCATCTCCCTAAAAGGGAGAAGCTGGAAAAAAGATAGAGATACTACCAAGTTATATAGCCCTCACCTCGGTAATGTTCAGAATGGTGGAGAAATATATACAAAAACATCTTCTGTATCTGGAGAAAAATCAATTAAATATGATCACCAATATAGATTACTCGAATTTTGCTCTACAGTAGACCTCCTCACTAAACGTATTCACCTTTGGACACAGTTCATGGGAATATTTGGAGAAAATTGTAGTTGCTATCATTGTTTTAAAACATTTAATCATTTCTGGCATCGAGGCATTTCAATCATCTACCAGCTTAAGGTATATCTCCTTCCCTCTTTAATGGGATTGTCATCTTCTTCTTTCATGGCTCATACTTCCTTCTGTTAATAATAGGAGTAGTGTAGGTATTCTTCATTAACTGCAAACTATATTCTGCATTATTACTTGTAGACCCATCAATTAATCTTTGCTCGTAATTTTGCTGACGATAGCAATCTCAGTGTCTTGTTCTTCACTGAAGAATCGTGTATTGCTCAAATTATTCTGACTTCATGATTTTTCATAACAAATTCTAAAGTGGGGTGAAGACAACTAGTTCATTTTAATGCTACCAATTCATTGTATATATATATATATATATATATATATCTTTTTATTCGGAAGGAGGATTCCCTGTACACTCTTGCATGTGATAACGTTGTGCTATATTTAGAGGTCAGTATCAGTTTCTTCTACTCGGACTGAATTTCACATCTCACTTATTCTGGCATAAAATGTATATAACATACATATCCTCCTCATTCTCAAAAAGACTAGTATTCAAAAACTACTCTCCTACTCAACAACTAATACCTTAAATATCCCAAATCCGCTCGATCGCAGTTCTCACAGTCCAGGTAATGCAAAGAAAACCTCCTTAAGATTTTTACTTTATATAAAAGAGGCCTGTCCGCATAATAGATGAGTTTTCATACACAGCCTTCCGCCAGTAACTTTCCACAAATATTCTGTTTCGGCATTATGTCTTTTTATAGGTAATGTCATGAGCGTTGCGTGACCTAAGTGGGCTACAACTACCCTCTAATCAGGTAGGAATATGAGCAGCTGTACCATTGGACGACATCCTTAAGTAACTCAGAACATGTTGCTATAACTTATTTTTTTCTCTTTTTCCTTTATTTTACAATCAATGTTCCCCTTTGTAAATTCAATTATAAAAAATATTTTAAAATTTACTCCATTAATCCTTACTCATGTCGTTTGGGAATCAATAGAGGAAACTGCTATAAGCTTTCTATAGGGAGGAGCGTCGTTTAACAATTTATCATATTAACATGATTTAGTGAAATAGAATACCTTTTTTCCTATGACATTCATTTAATCATATGAATTATATTTATTTCCACTATGAGAAAGGATGTTGAAAAAGAGAATTTTGGAATTATAATCGTGATGTCATAGCAATATTATAACTATCATTGAAATACCTTAGATTCATTTTGGGGCATAATTAGTTGTGTCTGTTTGTTTACAATGAGTTAGAAAAAAAATATTACCTCATTAGTCACTGGTCCCCTCCCACCTCGTTCTCTCCATTTCTGTAGATAATCCACGCACCTTGTTTTGTATGGTGGCGGAAGAAGCCATTTTTCTTCCTAGAAAACATAAATAAAAAATAAACAAAAGGTACAATTAGGTTCCTAGAAATTATGACCTGTAATGTTTCTGTTTTCATCATCGCTAGCGGTCTGAATTTGACTCATTTTTAAAGCCACTGCTACGCTTTAAAACCAAGTAACCAGGTTATCCCATAAGGGGTTTTCACTAATTAGAATTTGAATTAGAATTAGAATTTTTAAGTAGTATGCTTTAAAATATTCATAATCCGATACTGAGGATTGCATTCTCGTAATCTCTTTGATCTATATTCGAGACTGTGCGAGTGTCTAACTTTCGTTTCTTTATTTGAATAAGAAATGAGGATGGATTAATAAAATCCTCAATTTCTGTTGTTGCTTTGTATAAGCTAAATCGTCTCTTCTATCATAAAATAAAGCATTTTTTCATAAAATAATGAAATAAATACTTCTTTTCGTTTTATGAACTAAAGAATATCTTTTCAATTTTTCATAAATCACGAGAATATACCCATATTCACAGCTTAAAACGCGCCTTTTACACTAATTGCTGTTAAACTGAAACCGCCATTTTTACCCATTAATTCCAAAATATTAGCAGCTATTGAGCCGTAATACTATCATTTCCCAGTGTTACTGGACAATTTCATTTTCAGGCACAAAAAGAATCACTGCGCGATTGGCATCGAACTTGGAGCTTTACTTTCAGTGAACACTGCTGTCTCTACATAGACACTATGGTTCTGAAGTTTATCACGTAATTCTTGCATACGTTTACAAATTTACTTCTGAACTGCTCTTAAGAATCCACTCATTCCAGAGAAAAGGAACCTGAAACCTATTTTAGCACCAATGATGAACTATTTTGTCTGTTTATTTGTACCTCCTGACTCTATCTATAGTATGCTCTCGAGTGTATTTCAATCTTACTCTAATGTTCGCACTTAATCTGGAATAATTTGGTGTGGTGGTGGCGCAGTCCAAAGTGAACAGTTCATTATATGTGCATTCTGTGATACGAAAACTCTGCAGGATAATTATGCCCTTTCAGGTATTACACAAAGGCACCATCGTTTAGTGTGACTGCTCATTATATTCTGTATTTTTTTATGGTTGTGCAATATTTCATTCATCTATTTTTACATAGCCTGTTTATTTTTAACTAAAAGTGCAGATGAATACAATAGTACTTTCAGTAAATTTACAGTTACAAGTACTCTGGCAATCGTAGATCTGGTGTGGATCTAGTATGCTCTGGTATATAAATATCTTCTTGTGTTTATCATGCTGAAAGAAAGAGATATTTCTTTATTTATTTATTTATTTTATTATTATTATGAATAAAGAATCTTATGTACAGGATTAACCGGTTTTTGGTTCTCTGCAGTCAGGCAGAGAGGTTACATACTCATACTCTTGTTGAGGTATGTTACATCGAAGTCACTTATAAGGCGAATTACATTTTGTTTTAGATTAAAGCCATTAAGAGTTAATTTAACATGACACTGTAGAAGTACGTAAATGCGGAAAAACATGAGTTGCTATAGCACAACATTATCTATTTACATAAGAGTTCCAGCTGATTATTAATTTTCGCACTGTTAAGCACAACAATCCTTCTTCCCCCTTGCTTTGGGGGGAATGATGTCATTTCTATGCTTCAAAGTGGATTATGATGCAGTTGCCCTGCTCAGCCAGGAGTTGATTCCGTGGATTCCAATCTTGGTGGAAAAGATCTAAGGTGTTGTTTTGCCTATGATGGTGATGCTCGTGTAGGATCGGACTTCTCCCCTTTTGTTTGAAGGCTGCAGTGAGTTGGTCAGTTGCTTCTCTCCGTGAAGTTGCTGTGCTGTCTGGTCTTGTATGTTTGAGGTAGAAGTTGTATATTACCAATTTCGCAGTGATGATGAGGTAATTGCAGAATCAATGGTTATTTGACTCCGCATGGAAGAGAATAAAATTCTCCTCTTCTGTATGAAGACTACCACAGGTGAGAACTGCCGTTTCCCAGGACAAATTGATTAATGTTGTGTTGACTGGGCATTCCAAGTAGATATGCTGGACTGTTCCTAAATGGTAGCAGAACAGGCAGTTATCTCAGACGTTTGTGTTAAATTTTCGTAATATAGAAGCAGTAGGTAATATATTGTGCCAGATTCCCCAATGAATATCTGCGACATGTTTGATGGCTCTAGTGCGATATAGTAGGTCCCTGTAAAGTTCCAGTAAAGTGCTTTGGTTCTACTCTTGTGTTAGAGTGCTGTAGAGTTTGTTGGTGTTGCTCGGTGTAAGTATCTCCCGTGGGTTATTGGGTTTTATCAGAAAGATAGGCACCGGATCTTCTGAGTTGGGAAGGCTAAGCCCCACTTCTGTTATGCTCTCAGGCATAGCGGCTTGAAAAGCTGCTTTTACAATGTGTATCTGCTCAGACTGATTCCCATATTCAAGGTTTTCGAGTGATTTTGGAAAGCGCCAGGTGAAGCGTGGAGGAAGAATGTCACCCAATATCCTCACGCTTCGCCAGCTCCATGGAGGAAAGAAAATCTCTTTCTGAGTGATCGGGATTCTTACCATCGTGCTGTGGAAGATGGGTTCCATGAGGATTTCAGGTAGGGATGCTGTCTTCACTGTGTGCTGGAGGTTTAGCTTCTTCCATCATCCAAGGTAATCTTTGTAGAAGTTTGTTAAATTTACTGGCACTTGAGCTGTTGTCATTCTTAAGGCAGTGGAGAGAGAGAGAGAGACCTATAGTGGCAGAAGTGAGAATTTATTCAGTGATGCATTTCTGTGATATATCCTTTGTGTGATACATATAAAACCATAGTCCTGTGGTTTTATGTGTTTAGTTTGGTTCCTGAGGCTGCCTGACATTGTTAGTATGCCATTTGTATGTTATGGAAGTCCTCTTCTGTGCGGGCGATGATTGTAACATGATCAGCATGTGCTGTCAGGGTTATGGTTTGGCAGCGAAGTTTAGAGCGGCATGCCCTAAGCAGCATATTGAGTGTACACAAAAAGGGTTCAATGGTGATTGTGTAAAGAGGACCGGAGAGTGGACAGCTTTGTTTAATACCTAGCTTATCATGCTTACCATAACTGTAACATACTGATGTATGTTACAGTTATGGTAAGCATGTTGTTTATTTTCATGAAAACTGTGCCTTGGCATACAATATCTTAATAGAATGAATGATGCCTGAGCCAAAGCCAAATGCGTTCAAGCAGTAGAAGAGGTATAGGTGTTCCACGCGGTCGAACTTTGTTTCACAGTTGTTGTTCGCTATACTTATGAGATCCCTTATGAGGTGTAAGTTTTCGTGGATAGATCTTCCAGGGATGGAATATCTCTGATGACTAATAGAGATGGGTCTCCAATTTCCTAATTTCGTCGCGTCACCTTTCTTTGGAATGAGTTTAATAAATGATGTTGTCATATTGAGTTGAAGCCATTGGTATTCGCGTCGACAAATACTGTGTAGAGGATAGGTCCAAGCTGTTCCCAGAAGGACTGGTAAAATTCAGTGGTGAGCCCATCTATACCAGGATATTTATCTTTAGGTAAGGAGGTGCAGGCAGTAGTCAAATCCTGTAACGTGATGGGAAGTTCTGTGTTACACTTTGTTGTTGGTAAGCGTTTTTTCACATCGGAGAGAATTATATTCGTAACCTCCATAGCTGTTGAGTTGGCTTGGTATAAATTTTTGTACTACTGCAAAGTATATAAGAGGAATTCATCATGATTTTCTATGATGTTTCCATTATCGGTGTTAATAAGTATGGTGATTTCTAGGGACTGGTATTCCTCAGATTCTTGACGATGCAATTGCTGTTGTTGTTTTTGGAGATTTTTATGGACGGAATGCTTATTCAAATTTCTTTGGTGACTATATTTTTGGGTAAATACCCTAACTTTGGATTTAATGAGTGATCACTACTGGGAAATTAATTGGGATGTAGGTATTTTTTAATGAGAATTTCAATATAGGTTTTGGAGGCTCTGCGATACTCTACATCCTGTAGTAGGCAGTTGTTAAATATCCAAATGCTCCTCCTTTGTGTCGGGTGTGTCCAGGAGAATGCAAATGCTAAGAAGGATGGAATCATCGTCTGATGCATGAGATGGATGGTATGTGACTCTCCTAATGTAGGGTATTGTGTGCATCGATGTGTAGTATCTGTTGAGCCGTGCCTGGTAAAAACTCTCATAGGAACACCTTTGGTTCTCCAGGTGAACACCTTCTCATGTGGGCAAGTGCCTGAAGGTATCAATCATCTCGTTGTCATTTATTACATCCTGGAGAAGTTGAACTAGTGAGTGTCGATGTTCATGCCATTGCTGTCTATCCATTGCAGGATCCAAAGTGCAGTTGAAATCTCCTGCCAGTATGATGAGGTCATTGATCTTGCTGAGGTGGTGTTGCACAAACTCTAGTACCTGCATTGCAATCTGTTCATTTTGTTAGATGTATATGTTAATGATATATATTTTCTTTCTTGTCTGAGTTGTAATGAGTGCATGTATTGCACACCCAGGAAAGGTATCGATCATTTCTACTTTTAGAGCGCTGTTCTGGTGAATTCTAATGCTGACTCCCGATCCATGAAGTTGTATGGAGGATTGTGGAAAGTGTAAGTCCTCTGGTGGATGATTTCTTGATATAATCGGAGGAGATTGCATAAGTGTAATTGCATTGAAGTGTCTTTAGGAGGAGGATTATCCTGAAGGATCTAATCATGTTTTCAAGGGAAATCAGGCCTCCCTTGTTGAGTGGCTTGAGAGTTGAGGGTATGTTGTCCAGTGAGTTTTGTTCCAGAGGAAACGTTTGATTTCCTTTTGAATGTGATAGAGAAATTCTTCAGGAGGTGTGAGTACTTTAAGGGTATGCCATAAGATACTCGCAGCCATCTGGTTAACTATTAGCACTCTTCCTCTAAGTGAAGACATGGAACGAATGCTGTTCAATTTATCTAGCACCTGTTTACAACGATTGTGCAGCTGTGTCTAGTTCAGTGTGTTATATAGTTTGGTGTTGCCAAGGTGTACATCTAAGTATCCTTGTCCTTCGCTTGACCAGGTACATTCGATCGGAGAATCATTTCTAGACTTCCATCTGCCTGATCACAAGCCCGTGGTTTTGGCAGAATTTAATTTGGCCCCTGAGGCTTGTGCATATAGTCTGTGTGCGTCCTCAGTTATTGTCATTTAATCTTCATTTCGGACTATTACAGTGACGTCATCGGCATATGCTGACAGGGTAATTTTTTGATGAGGCCCTATTATGCTGGTTCGTTTGGAGATGATGGTCTCGTATACTCTTTTTAAGAAGGGTTCTATGGCTAGTGTGTATAATTTACCGGAGAGGGGAACCCCTTGCTTGATCCGTCGAGAGTATGACAAAGTGCGATTGAGCCTGTTGTTGATTTCTAAACAGAAGTGTGCATCTTTGAAAAGCAATTGCACTGTTTCAATGATGAGAGGACCATAGCCAAATGCCTTTAGAACTTCATAAAAGTACTCGTGCTCTACACTATTGAAAGCCTTCTCCTGATCAAAGCTGACGAGTGCTAGGTTTCATGTTGGCTGTTTGCGATGTGGATGAGATCTCTTTTTAAATGGAGGTTATCATGTATGGATCTTCCTGGTACAGAATATGTTTGATGTTGGCCAATAACTTCAGGCAGTGTTGGCTGTATTCGGTTTGCTTAAACTTTGGAAAAAATTTTGCAATCGGTATTAATTAGGGAGATTGGACGCCAGTTTCGGATATCCGTGTGGTCTCTCTTCTTTGGTATCAATCTTGCTACTGAGGTCGTGACGGATTGTGGGAGGCCATTGATGTAGGCTTCTTGCAGTGTTTTGAGGAGAAGTGGTCCGAGTTGATTAAAGACTTGGAAAAGTTCTGACGTGAGACAATCAAGGCCAGGAGATTTGTTCTTTGGCAAGGATGTGCATGCAGTTTTCATTCATCTAGCGTCATTTTGTTGTCTAAGTCGTTCCAATCTGTTGCAGAGATTTTTTGTTGTTTCTTTCAGTATTTTGTGAATGGCATGATGGGATATTCCTGCAGTGCTGTATGCATTCTTGTAGTATTGTATTATTTTAGAGGTGATTTTACTTGCATCTTCTGTGAAGCTGTCATCTTGAAGTCAGATAGCAGAGATGGAATTTGCTGCATGGCATTTTTTTTTCATAGAGAGAAAATATTTTGTGGGGCGTCTGAAAGATTTATTTATGCATGCCGTGATCTAAGTAGGGCACCTTTTGCCGATACTTCCGCCTGTCTTTGCATGGCTTGGAAGGCAGAATGATGTTCAGGGCTTTCTTCTGGGAGATACTTGAGCTGTTCTTCAAGTTGTCGGATTCTAATGCTCCTCTGTTGATTTATCTGGTGACTATAGATCTGCGTTAAGGATTTTATTCGTGATTTCAAACGGGGCTACGATGTTTTCATTGGTTCTGTATCCACTTTCGAGTGAGAGAGGTTGGTTATTAAATCCTGAGTGTTTATTGTATATGCTGGATCTTTCAGGAGAGTATTGTTAATGATCCAACAGGCACCTCCGGATTTGGATGCTTCAAAATATAATGAATGTTGCACCTTGATGAAGCAGTGATCTGAAATGTAGTAAGGAATGTGTGAGATATTTGTAACTAGAGGAAACGTGTGTTTGAAAATGCAGTATCTGTCCAGTTATGCTTGGAAGAGTGGCCTATTAGTTGCTGTGATTTCTGTCCTCCATGTGTAGGACTTCTTATCTGGATGGTGATGCTGAAAAACGTCAATGAGTTCATTATCGTTTACCAGTGTTTGAAGTTTGTTTATTAATTGGCTACGATTTTTAGCACACTGAGGACTGTCTTTTTCTTGGTCAAGATTGCAATTAAAGTCTCCAGCTATTATGCTGTGGTATATAGATGTTGAACACATGCAGGGTATTATGGCTAGGTGCTATTATGTGAGCATACAGGGCTTATCCTGGTATATCAGCAATCACTTTTAGTTTGTAGGGAGCTCTATGATGTACACCTAAGCTAACTCCTGCTCCATGATGATGTTGGGTTTCAGAGTGCTGTAAATCATAAGGTCACTCCGCCCCTCTTCTGAATAAATTGGTTTAGGAATTGATGTTTGTTTCTTGCAGAAGTATTAGGTCTTAAGTATTAAGAAGTATTAAATTTAAACTAATATTGATCCTGGTACTGCGTTTGTAGTCCATTAATTAGGTAGTAGATTCGCTTACTCCTGTTAACCTCTGCTCTGCTCTTTTTTACATTTCAGTTTCGAGTGTAGCTCCTGAAGTTAAGATACTAGTTCCGGGATTCTTGTGGTGTATTCAAGGGCTATAGTTAGTTTGTGAGGAGAGCCTCGCACTTTCTGTATGAAGGATGGCAGCTGCTTCATGGTTAGGGGAAAGTCAGTGTCGGGATGTTCGCCCTCAGCTTCCTATTCGTCTAGGTCATCATGTGGAAATACAGTTTTCTCATCGTCTGGGAACTCTGTCTTTTACAGTTCGGGATTTTCTTTCCTCTGAAGTTCGTGATGGGGAGAGAAGTTTTGGTTTACTTTTTCCTATGCATTGATTTTCTTCATGTAAGATGTTATTCTGTTCAACTGGTTTGCTGTTCTGGGCTGGGATATTTGTTGATGAACTGTTGGTAATATAGGGATATTGTTTCCTAATGTGACCATCTTCATGACAGAAGAGGCACTGTGATGAAGTGGATAAGTAGAAAGTGTAGGTTATTCCATTTATATCCTTGTTGATTAATTTTGGGAGGTCGTGTAGTGCGTCGTTGTTTGGAAAATGCATTAATGCCTGTCTCCGAAAGCTTTTGACATGGGAAAATTCGGGCTTCTTCGCAGCTGCTGACAATATGCATATTTTTCCTGTGACAGAACCGTCACAGGGGAAACATATGATACTGTTACTTTTGTCGTGGCTAGTGCTATTGGGGCTGCTTCGAAGTGATAATAGCCGATATCGAAGCCTTTTTGCCGTACCGCTTGTACCCATGAGATATGGCTAAAATATAACTGACAGCTACGCGGAAAGCGTCAGTAATATTTTTTCCGGGTACAATTTTGTCGATCGCCATCAGATAATCTTCTAATGGGATGGTTAACTTGGTGACGAAAATAACGATTCCATTTTCTCGGGAAATGACGTTGCTAATAATCAGTTATTTCTGCATTAATCGGTTTACTACTAAGTGATTTATGACAGTGTTCTTCTCCGGTGAACTTTGCTCTTCCTTCCGGGTCCGAAGTCGTAAGGGGGGGTTGAATTGCTAAATCCTTGGTATTACATGAATGTGCAGTTGCCATGGCGTGTAATCCTTCACTGGCTATAGCCTCAGTGAGGGGGTGCAGGTGTCGGAGAAGGAATTATGCCGTCGAAATTGAAGATATATAGGAACTCGTACACCAGGAGAAGAACACTGTCATAAATCACTTATCACTAAACTTACGCGTACAAGACTAGTATGAGTAGATAGCTCTCAGATTGGAGAATATATCTATATAAAAAATTAAGTCGTTCCTTGCGGATAAACGTAATAAAAGGTGGGGGAAGGCAAGAGCGGTATGAACGCACGTGCAACACCTTAAAGAGAGAGAGAGAGAGAGTGGGAGATGCACACAAAATCTGGCTTCTCTGGAAATGTCTCTTTGATTTGATTGGCCTACTGGCAGCTACGCTGCCGCCACAAATTTAGCATCATCAGAATACCTAATATGAAACAAGCATTAATTGAATCTTAAAATATCTGAGTCCGAGACGTTTGTTAAATTTATACAGCCACACTTGTTGAGGAAAGGAGTATGTTTTAAAACATACTCCGAATATGACATTCTTTGTTTTCTTTTCTCTTTCTTCTTATTACCTTTTATTTCGTGTTAGTCTGAATTTTGGATTTTAGTCTTAATTTTGGAAGCATAGGAAATGAGGATGTTTCCCTGTTTCGTAGAAACAGGGAAACATCCTCAATTCCTATGCTTGTTGGAACGAATTATTGAAGTTTCTAATTGGACTTGGAAACATAGTGATTTTTAGTTGGGCTGGTTATTATTATTAATATTACCTGATTCTTTAAAGGAGTTTTAAGGAGGAATCTTAGGAGTGGTCTCCATAAAACTCTACCTCTCCACAAATCTATCCTCATCACAAACAACATCTATTCTCTACAAACAGTATTTTTCTCTGTAAATTTCCTATGTTCTCTTGGATGATTTGCCGCTATCATGAAAGTAAAATACTTCTACTACTATAAAAAATCTACTAACTCATTTTTGAGCTAGCAGATTTTATATGGATTTTAGTTCCAAAATCTCTTATGAAAAGATTCCTCTGATCCCAGCAACAATAAAAGTCTGAACAATATTCCATCATTCTCTCAATAGTGCTTGAAACTCGAGCTTCTATATGATTTTCAACTTAAGGTAAGTTACTCAGTCTCCTACAGAAGGGTATCAGTTTTTCAGACAAATTAAGGACATGATAATCTGACATCTCATTGTTAATGCAAACAGCAAAAAATATCCTGGATAAATCACCGCATTAATTTGTGACAAAGATCGGTTAATGCTGTTATCAGATTAGACTCTGCTAGCTAATGACAAGAATCGAACCTTAAAATCATTTAATATACAATGGACTTAGCACCTTTTCTTTCTGTATTTAATTTTTTTATCATATCTTTATTTATTATTTTGTATTGTAATTTTTTATGGAAATTTCTAAACTAGTCATATCTATTAAAAACTCAGGATATGGTACTAAATAGAATAGTTTTATTCTAAAAGTTGTAACAGATATTTAAATGAAAAGCAGATGAAGCATAACAAGCTTACCAAAAAAACTTCAATAGAGTTTTCCGATTTTGCAGGAAAGAAATGTTGTTCCACTTGCAAGTCTTCATTGTACTGTGAATGTACATATATGAAAAACCCATTTTCGCTCACCACAGAACTGTAATTTTGCGAATTTACTCTTAAATCCAAGTACAGTCCTGAAATAATTATGAAAGCTTTCATTACTGTGAAAATCATTCAGCTAATTGAGTTTTAGTACGATATTACGCACTCAATACACTGCTTTGGAAAAACCATCGCACACTTCCATGGGAAAGTGCATCGTGTCGTGTAGTGAGTCACGCATGTGTAGTTGAAATATATTGGAAGAATATAATTCTTCTAACTCAGTGAAACTGTGTTTCACTGAGTAGAAACTGGCTTGGAAAAAGAAAATTACGGAGTTTGAAAAAAAAAGTGTTGTAATATGATGCCATGTTGTAAAGTTTCCCTTTGGCAAAGTGTTCAGAAACTGGGCAACCCCAAGTCAACAATCAGTGATGACATACTGAGAGAGTGGAAGTGCAGAGAATCGGCTGCAAGCGCGACCCACAGTGGAAGACGCACCACACTCACCTAACTTGACCCTAGGGTACTATGAGTTTAATGAAATCATTAAATAGCCATTTTTCTACTCCTCCACACAAGAAGGGAAGTAGTAGTTGCGTTTCGAGATAGGAAAGCATTAACCTTTTCACAGAAACAACACATCTAAAATAAACCGCCAGGCAGAACTACAAAAATTGTCAAAATAGAAGAAAACGAATTTTGAAATGTACTTTCAAAATAAAAATCAACAGAAATAAATCTTTAAAAAAAATAAGAAATGACTATCATCTTGCAATGAATTTCCTTTTCATGCATGGAATTGATTCTGTCTCTCCATACATAACTATAAAACTATCTCAGTCCAACAGTGCAAAGGAAAAATATATTAAAATCGACTCTAAAAATGAAACCAAGAAAAAATGCATGAGTAAAAAACCAACAACACCTGAAACACACACACTTCATGACATGAGATTGTGAATAAATGATTCTCCCTAACTACAGATATAGGAAAAACATATGCAAATTTAATTTTATTTAAATTTTGTTGTAGAGAAATGCACGTTTTTCTACATGAATGTGTAGATATTTTTAAAGATATGAATGTCCTTAATTTAGCATGTTACTACACTAAAGTTCAAAAGAATGTATCCCAACCATGAAAACCCTGTCAGTCAAACAGAGCAAAAGGAAATATTAAAATTGACTCTCGCAACGAAAATAAAGAAACAATACATGTATGCAAACAAATTTATTACTACAGAGGAAGGAAATAAATGAAATAAATGTCTACTGTAATTTTATTAGTAGTATTAAATTTTGAAAGTTTCTGAGTGCATACGAAAAAATTAGACAAAAATGATAAAAATTACAAAATATGCAGACATTTTGAGCCTTTAGTAGCATATGTTTAAGAGATGCGTTTGATAAGTGAACTAGGGAATGACTTGCACAAACTATCCAAAATATAATGACAATCCTTTTCACAATCGACCATGAACCTCTCATGATTGCAGGAGTATCAGAGTAAAACATAGAATACCTAATACTGCAGATGCCTGATGTACTGTTTATTATTTTTGCAAGACCTGTCACGCGGTCTAAAGGTAAATGGAGCAAAAAGGATTGTAGTAATTTTCGTTTAATAATTTTGTAAATTATTAATCGAAGTTTTAGTAAGAGTTTCAGAGACCTTTAAGCACACTAGTGACATGTGCGCGGGTATTGATGAGGATTCAAAAAGAACTCTATCAATTTTTTAGACCTGCTGGTTTTAGTTGTTTGGGATTACTTCACGAAGAAGGCTGTTCCAGGTGACAGAGCTAGACGGAATAGCAGAGGACGAGGAGAAAGCAGATTCGGTATGTTTACAATTGGAAAGAAACGGATGGTGGGTAGCTGCTGCTCTTGTATTAACAGGTGCAACAGAAAGTAAAGGAATAGAGGAGACACTGTAAATAGAAGTTAGATTGATTATGTTAGAGAGGAATCACCTATGAACCTAATTGATTTAAATTTGTTAGCATCAAGGATTTTAATGGAAGGTTTAGATGTGCCTCCCCGTAAACATGTGCGTAATATTGTAATCATGGGCAGATTTGAGATTTCTGTATAGTTAGTACTTCAGTGAGTGTCAAATGATCTCTTTGACGAAAGAGAATGACTGGATTTCTCTATGCTAAACATCATTGATGTGAAGTGTTTATCCTAGGAGAAAGACTGACGGTAAACGTTAATCCAAGCAGAGAAATCTGATCCGGAATGGTGACAGAGGGTAACGGTAAATGACTTGAGATCTCTTTTATAAAAGAAAAGACAAAACTGTGCTTTGGTCGCATTTGGTAGCCTTACCATGTTTGATGTTACTCTTTATGCAAGACCAATATAAGATAATGTATAACTCAATGTTTAAGGCATTGGTTGTACATTATCTTATAGACTGGGATGTCAGAGTATTGCATGGTTTGTCAACTGAGTAGGGTGAGTGGAGAGTACTATTTTCTGCAAATCTGTAGATGGGATTACGGATTATTGTAAGTAGGTCATGTATGCACGGGAGATTGAGAGAGAAGGAGAGAGAGAGAGAGAGAGAGAGAGGAGAGAGAGAGAGAGAGAGAGAGAGAGAGAGAGAGAGAGAGAGAGAGAGAGAGAGAGAGAGAGAGAGAGAGGGTAATAGGGCAGAGCACTGTGTCTGTGAGGAGAACTGGTATGCAAGATATCCAGAGTATTTGGACAATAAAGCAGGTTATCAAGAATTCGAGATGTTGCAGATGGTCGAGTTTTGTGTATAGGAATATGAAGCGGTCTGAGTGGGTATCTGTGTTCAGAGCAGTTCATTCATGGGAGAATGCACTGATCGAAATTTAATGAGTCCCTTGACTATGCAATCGCATTCTTCTGTTAGCATTCAACCGCTTGTATTGTGACTTCAAATAATTCATGCTTAGATTAACTGAATAGTATCAAATTATCAAAGCCGATAAAATATCATTGTTGCTAAAATCATTACAGGCCGCTCTGAAGAATCAAATAATTTCTCAGTGCTGCAAATTACAGTGTGCTCATTTTCACACGTTTCATTAAAGACAAAATTATAACCGTAAACATTGTAATATTAACATTAAATATTTAATTGTGCTGTAGAAACATTATGCTGCAAATAGAACATGCGAATTTATGTCGGTAGTTCATTGGTAAAAGTGAAGCTTCATGAATTAACAAGATGCACTTTATTCTGGTCTTACTCTGATGTTCTACAATTTCTTTATGATCCCAAGGTTATCGAATGAGGAAGACGATGAAATATATAAAATACTCAGCAAATGTATAATAACAGAAATAATCGGTGGTACACGTTGTAATAAAAAAAAACTTCAAGTGATGAATTAAATTATTGAATAATTCCGAGTCCGAAGAATGTGCTACTTCAGATTCTGTGCCTTTATAAACTGCGTTATCAATGAAAGAATCATGAACTGTAGATGAAAAAACAATTGCTGGTGCTGATGATCAATCAACTCAAAACAAAAATGCTACATAACATTCAAGGAAATCATGTATTTTCAAGTAGGAAACAAATAAGAGGAATATATTTGAAAAATGGCTTTTGATTTTGACAAAAGATGTAGAACAGCAATTTTCTAAATTGAATGAGCTATTTCGGTGCTCGATTAATATCTGTTTTAAATATGATCTCAAATATTAGATCATAATTAAGAGACCACAGCTTCGGCTAGGTGTGTTTCTACATGAAAATTTACAACGTTAATATTCAGCTATGTATGTTTGTGTTTTATTTATCTTTAAAGTTACTATTTGCGTTTTGAATAAAAAATTTGTTTATTGGTAACTTAATAAAAATGTTAATATAATAATTTTTAGAGTACACATAATATTATCTTTTTTAAGTTTTATATCATTATATTTCAATAAAATTGTTGCTTGTTAATAATTGTTTGATTTTCTTTCATTGTAGCTTTTTTTAAAGGTAAATATTAACTGAAAAATTATCGGCAAACTGTTAGAAATAAATCCTATTACACATTTGCAGTTCTGATCAAAATGGACAATGGCTGACTTTGGAAAAGGTATGATTGTTGGAAACAGATTGAAAGGTGACAGTATTCAGGAAACCGCAAACATCTTAACCGCTGTCGTTAAGATGTTTCACCAGTACAAATGTATGGGCTGAACAGCATATGCCTGATGAATAATAGACAATACAGTCTGTATCAGGCCATAGCACATACAACGTAAATTTTAAATATTAAGATCACATAAGAAAAAACTATGTTTTTACCTCTTTCTCTCTGAGTTTAGTTTCAATTCATCTTAATTTATCTTCCTTACTACTGAACTGTATATGGAATGAGAAGATGAAAGAAACTGGCAGAAAAACTGACAGCGCAGTGTCAAATAAAACGTCTGGCATTTCAGAAAAATAGGAGGAAAACCCAGGCAAACAAATAGAAAGCAGTGCCAAATTAAGATTTAAACTAGTGGAATGACTAAACAGGGTGGTTCAAAATTATACGTACAAACTTTGAGGGGAGGTAGAGAACATCAAAATCAACCATATTCACATAGGAAAGTATGACCGGAAACGCTACCGAGTGTTAATAACAGAGACACAACGATACAGAAATAACACAAGGCAATAAGTATTGTAAAAATCTTTATTACGCGTAACTGAACAGTTAAATAGTAGCTGGATACAAAATATGGTTTCATCAGGTGCTCAAAGTTACGACCATTAGCAGTGATGCATGCCTGACACAGATGACGCATTAAACGCCGTACATTTTCGAAAATACCTGGAGGTTTCCGGATATTAGCAGGGCGATGGCGATTCTTGCCACGAGGTGTCCATGTCAGAGGTAACAGGAGTTTCTTACACACTGGCGTTAAGGGTTTCCCACAGAAAGAAATCAGTGCTCGATAAATCAGGTGAGCGTGGAGGGGGGACATGCGACGGGTCCACCAGGCCCAATCCAAAGAGCTCCAAAAGACCTGTCCAAATACTGACCCACAAAAATGTCAAAATGGGGTGGAGCCCCGTCGTTGGAAACACATCTGCTGACGCACAGTCATTGGAACACTGTTCAGTAAATCCCACAAAACATCTTCCAGAAAGGTACATTACTTCTGGGAGTCCAGTCGGAGTGGTAACAGGTATGGGCCAACTAAACAGTTAGGGACGATACCTGCCCATACATTAATGGCGAAGCGTTGTTGTAGCATGTGATCGCACAGCCTGTGGGTTCTCCTGGGCCCACACATGAGCATTGTGATGACTGAAGAACCTTTTGCGCTAAATGAAGCTTCATCCGTGAACAAAACACAAGTTGGAAAATCCGGATCTACAGCACTTTTCGGCAGAAACCACTGGGCGAATTCCACATGTTGTGGATAATCATCGGCCATCAATAACTGGATCCGTTGCAGATGAAGTAGATGTAAGGACTCAGAGTGAAAAATACGCAATACACTGGTTCGAGATACTCCTATACCAGAGTCAACGGCACCTGTGATTGTCTCTGGATTACTGTCCATCGCATGCAACACCTCCTTTTCCATAGATGGATTTCGGGTCATCGTAGCCGCCCACTATCATGCGTGCGATTCCTGAATGATCCATAGTCACACAAATTGAGATGCAAATGCGCAAACATTTGGTGATATGGTACACGTCTGTTTCGGTACCATTCGCCATACATTCGTACAGCGGCTAGTCCATTGCCGTCAGCTAACCAGTAAACGAGATGCATGTCTGCCATTTCAACGTTGTAAAACGACTCATGTTTTTCGTACGCGGCGAAAGCGTAAACGAGAAAGCCCCCAATTGCTCACCTGGAGCGCTAGCGAACAGCGCCACCTATCACTTTCAGGTGGTGTTTCTGGTCATGATTTCCTATGTGAATATGGTTATTTTTAATGTTCTCTCTTTCCCCTCAAAGATTGTACGTGGAATTTTGAACCACCCTGTATATTGGCCTTTTGAAAGTACAGGTGACTTCCTAAAACAAAGAATTGGAAAGAAGAAAGATGATGGACCTGAAACAATGAAACACGTGCTATAGAGAGGAATGTAAATATACAAAAGTAATATAATAATACGCAGATTAAGGAATACATATACACCCTATTAAAGAAAACATAAAAGAAAAAAGAATTCTTCATTTGCTACCAAAGAAAGCAAAGAAAGGGGACTTAATTTATTCGCACGATATGCATAGTTTTGTTTAAAAATTGTATTATTAGTCCAGTTTAGAAACCCATCTACTGCAGTTGATACTCAGTTTTTTGCTGTAATAACTCAAAGAAGTTAAGAGTTATATATATATATATATATATATATATATATATATATATATATATATATATATATATATATATATATATATAATAACTTCTACTTTTTCGAAATTTAAATTTTAAAAGCAAACTTGTAATCAACTTCGGTATATAAATATATTACAGGTACTACTCGTTATACGAGGAGTTGCACACTCGAGAATCGTCGCGTATATAGAAAACACGTAAATTAGGAAGACAATAGCATGAGGTAATATACGGTGCTTTCGCAAACGAATAAGATGCTTTTCTTTGAAGATTAATTTTATCCAAAATGCCCCTTATTGTTCGTTGCCCCTTATGCCTTAATATGTATTCTTCATACATATTAAGGCACAAGCGGAGTAAATAAAATATTCAGTGCGTATAAAACAAATAACAATTTAAGTTCATCTTTATTTTCAAGATTAATACGTTGTAACCACATCGTTTTACATCTCCCTTAGCTGGCATTGCGAAGTTTGAAAGTTGGTTTATCAAGAATTTTTCAATGGAAACTGAGCTTCAGTCTTCGACTTCTGAATGTGGACGATTTCACTTTCCTTTTTCACTTTAGAACTCCTCGTTTAATCGAAGTCATGATCTTCGAAGAGGGCCATGGCACTGCCTATCAGCTTTAAACCTTAAGACTTGACATTTGTTGTGAAATTTTTTATAGATTCAACTTTCATATAACTTTATTCAGACTCCTGTGTGCATTTCCTGAGCCAGAAGATCATCATCATTGCTGAGACACTGAGGTAGGAGCAATGTGCATTTCCAAAAGATTCCACAGGCTTTGACAGGAAACGGCAATAGAACTTATATTACGAAATGAAACCGCATATATATGCGAAAAGGTGCGGATAAATAAAGTTCGTATAACGAGTGTAGCCTGTATATGTTTGTTATATTTCCTTCTAATAATTAAAAATAACATTTATTTATCTAATAAAAAGTGTTTTTCGTTTTGGGGTATTATAGAACGAAATAAAATTAATAGAAGTATTATTTTATTTTTATTTAATTACAAACTTTCAACTCACTAATAAAAGCAAACATTTATATAAAAATCACTTACTGTATTCATAATTCATCATGAGAGGTTCCAATGGCCTGTTCCTTAATGAATTAATAGTATAACAATTTGAAATAAGCAAATTGGAATGATAGGGAATGAACTGCAGATTTTCTCTTCCAGTAAAGCTGCAACAAAACAACATATTTTCAAGCACATCTTTGAAAAACATAAAGAATGAAATGAGCTCAATTGAAGTCAGGTAATAATTGAATGATTACTGAATTGATCTGAAAATCGAATGCTAATTGAAGTGAATTGAACTGACAATTGAATGCAGTGAAATTAATTAATAAATGAGCGGAGTTATAATCCAAATGAATGAAGTGAAAAATTGAAATATTATGGATTGAATATTATTTCAACTGAATTAGGAAATATATTTTCGACGTATTTCATATTAAAATTAAATGTTCTGAAACTTGCTGAAACCTTTAGTTTGTTATAAATCATCTTTAACATTTAAATTATCTAAGCAGTTTTACTGTTGAGAAAAAGTATACTGTTTCTAAAAGCTAAGGATTATTTCTGAACATTACAGCTGCAAATTCAAACGAATCAGCTTGCGGCAAATTGAATTACTCACGATTTCAAGTAGAAAGCAGTTACATATTCAAATTCTCGAAACGCGCGCAAAGGGATCACCTGGTAGCACTAATCAGGATTAAAGATAAAACCCGGCATAACGCAAAATATGTTTGAAGGAACATCTTTCCGTGAAGGAATAAAGTGACAAAGATGGATGTCTTGTAATGAATCATCTAGAATTATTGTTAAGCTTGAAGAACACCGAGGAATTATTGATATTGCCAGAGCGTTTAGAATCTCACACAATGTGGTGGATCTGGTCGGTGTTTCATACCAATGTAAATGTAACAGCAAAATGTAATCGACGCACCACAGGAAGTCAGCTTGCAAGTACAATCAAGTCTGCATTCAGGTACTTGCAAGTCTGTGCATTCGTGCACAGATACACGTCTTTCTCGAGAAACTGCGGCAAGATGTTTGCAAACATCAGGCCTAAATTCATAAATTCTTTAGCCTGCGTCCATTTATCTACATCTCATCGCAGATCACGTTTTATGGTGTTGTATCTATAAACATTGAACAAGACACTAGTGGTGTAATGCACTCTTTACAGCTGAGAGTCGTTTTACTCTTGCTTCCGATTCTAGACGAGAAATGTCTAGCAGTAAATTAGTACTGCTGACCATCGCGAGAAATGTCTTGAATGGGATAGATACTGCGGTGCTTCGGGACATGCTGTGATAAGGAATTATTCCTGATTGACGTACGGAACTACAAGTGGTGGAAAAAGGGACTATGACCGGTGAATTATATTGCAAAGAAGTTCTTCAAAGTAATCTTTGATTGCTTACTGGTGCAGTAGGTGAAGAATTCATTTTTATGACTGACAATGCCACACCAACTCGTACATGAGCAGCGGAGTTATTTCTGGAGACCTAGGATCTGTGGCCCACTCAGGATATAATCTAGGGGGAGCCGAGTTGAACGTATAAAAATATTTTTAGCCCACGGTCCTACCGAGCACTACTTTGTTCGCCTTGAGTTCACAGCGGCCGTGATTACCGAGAGCTATAGGGTATTCCCCTATATGTGACCGCTAATTCATAAGTAGAATAGAAATAAAAGACACGACACAACATAAATAAAAAAATAAATAAATTTTAATTAGGAAAAGATTTTTGGAAATTTTTCTAATGTTTTTTTTTTCGTTTTCTTTGGAGTGCCATGGCCTCTTGGTCCCCTAACTCTCAGTTCGCCACTGTCTATGATATTAATCGAATCGGGTGGCCAGCATATTGTGCAAATCTCAATCCCATAGAACATGTTTGGAATGCAATACAGAAACTCATTTCTGCCTTATCATTTCTCTGAAGAAGTAGCGTCTAATGAACTCAGGAAAATCACTTGCTGCTAAGTGTGGGACGACGTTGTATGAGCTGCCTCGCAGTTTGGAGCGGATATATTCCATACTGACATGTCTCTCCGCATAGCTTTCTGAAAGCACTGTACATTAATTCCTAACTACATCCCTAGGAAATTCTGAAAAAAGACGTATTAGAATTTAATTTGTAATAACACATTGCAAATTTATGTAAATTTATAACACACTTTTGTGTTATATAATTTAAGATACTGGCAATAAATATATTTCTGCATTTGATTGTAATCATGCAACGTTTTTCATATATAGCTAAAAATGTTGCTCGTCCTTATCTTTTAAACATCTGTTTAGTTGCATGCTTTTGTTGGCAAACCACAATGTGAAAACAAATTGGAAATAATAATAACGATATAATAATTATTATGTATTATACACTATCGTTATGCGCAAAAGGAGACATAAAAATGGTATTCTATTTTCTTTTTTGAAACCTTCAGAATTGGAATTTTTGTTTCTTGGCTGAGGTGGAACCTATGTGTTGGTTTAATAATGCTACCCCCTAGTTAAACTTCGGTGACGCGTACAGTTTGCCAATGTTGCGAACTGATAGCCCACTACTTGGAAATCCTTGGAACTGTTTCGTTTGCAATAATTCGAATCACCACAGAAGCAATCGAATCTACGAAGTGAGTATATTATGTTTATTACATGTATGAGTTCTTCAGCCCTTTCAAATTTCATAAATCGTCGTCCTCGCTACTGCTCTGATGACACCTTACAAACTCTGGAGATATAAAAACGATGATCTCTGTTTCTTCGATATTACTACAGAACAGGTTATGTATGATGACAGGAATATGCACATGTTTCCTTCTAAAACAGATACACAGGCTGGTGCAAAAGTAGCCAAGGGGTTTAAAATTTCATAACTTTTTGAAATTAAATGTTGTTCTAATTTTTATTTTCAAACGTTTTGAAGTACATCTGTGAGATTCAGTTTGGAAAGTGACACCATTATGCAACGACCCAAGATCATACAGATTTATCTTGAACATCATCTTCCAATACTCCAGACACAACGAGCCTATCACCGTCATATTAATGATCGAAATGCACCTCTGAATCGATGATCCGACGCTTCGTGGGTATTTTGGCAGCAAGGTGCAGTGCAAGACTGAAAGATAACGTTCTGTCAGAAGTGAAGTAACTGTAACCGATGAGCGATATCTCAATATGATCAACAATTTTTTAAGACCAGCTCTTGCTGATACTCCAGAGATGTGGTTCCCAAAGGAAGGAGCCACTGCACACACTGCTCGAGCCATGATAGGAATCTTAAGGGAGAATAATGGCAAACGTCTAATTTCAAGAAATTCAGTATTGATTGGCCGCTCGTTCGCCAGATTTAATGGGGAATTCTTAAAGAAGGGGTGTATGCGAAGAAACCCATAACCACAGAGCAGCTCAAGGAGAATATTCAAGACGAAATATGGGAATTAACGCCAGATGCTCCGACAGCGTGATGGAAAATGTTTTCAAAAGAGCTAAACATTGTGATGCTGAAAATTGCGGTATCTTATAGGACATAGTCTTCCATACCTAGCTCATAAAATTCTCCATGGATGATATCTTTCTGTTTTGAAGAGAAATAAATTCAAAACTTAAAATTTAAAAAGTTATTATTATTTTCTCCTTGCGGTTAGCCTAGTGACTCTGCGTTTCGCAACCATATGCCTGGGGAAGGAGTGTCGTGGGATCGAATACCGTTGGAGACGTGAGGAGCTGAAAGATCTTCCTCAGTCATAGCCAAGTTAGCTGGTCTTGGGCGTGGACAGTAGTGTTTTTCCTCAGTTTCTTAGGGGGAGGGGGTTCCATCCCGCAAACAGGCAAACTAGATCCGTGAACACACGCAAATACAGCCATAGGACGTAGCATCGCAAGGAAGGCAACGGGAAACCCCCTCGCTCATTCCATTCCATTATTATTGTAAAGCCCTTCACCATTTTTGCGCCACCCTGTATACGTGTATATATATATATAATAAAATCTTTAAATTTTCCTGCGGTAAGCCATATATTGCAAGTTAATCTGCAGTAATTTATTTAGAAAATTCTACACATAACAGAAAAACGAAGTTCAAATTAAGAGATAGATATAACTAATATGTCCTTTTGTTAGAAAATTTGTAATTATCTTATTATTATTATTATTATTATTATTATTATTATTATTATTATTATTTTTTTTTTTTATTATTTTTTTTTTTAAAGCCAGTCCACAACTCAACTTGCACCTCGATTACGAAAAGCACACAATAACGCTCCCGCTATGTTTGCTTGATTGTTTTAGTTGCTTCCGTTCAATTTGAAATTGAAACTCGTTTTTATTCTTCTAAAGGTAATTTTCGATAGATTATGCAAAACTTCTAATTTTGCTTTACTGTTTTGAGCAGTCTTCTGAAACATTTAATCATATAATAATTAGGTAGTAGGAATACTGTTTGTTGTTAAGTCATCTTCTGTGTTCTTAGCCTTGTAACGGGAAGTTCAGTCTATAAATATAACGCATTCCTTTAAAGGATAAGACGCACTTCTTAATTACTTACTTGCAATAATTTTCTATACCATCTGTACGACTCAGACAGTTTATTATTTCATCTGGCTGATGTCCCATCATTCGTAGATCCTCTCGGGGTATTTCAAAATACTGTTCCGTCAAAAGTATGAGTTTCTAAAAATACAGACGATATGTTCATTATAATCAAAGTATATAAAATTAACTCTATGTATCTTTCCTTAAAATGAGGTTGTTCATATTAGTGTCTGAAATAACTAAAACAAATGTATGCATTACATGAACGTCATCTCGGCGTAGCGTTATTTTGTTTACCATTAATTTATTTGTGTTTGTTTACCATAATTTAAATTGCAAATTTTGAAATATTGAAATTTCGTAACTTAATGATAAAGAAAATATCTAGCTCTTTTAAAAAATTAAGCAAGTATTGTCTTGGATATTTTTTTCCCCAGTGAACTAATTTCTTCAACACCTCCAGCGTACAATGACCAGCAAGAATTCGCTGTCTTTGAAGTTGTCATATATCCAGTTTATTCCAACAAAAATAGAAAAGAAAGAAAAATCGATCTTTGTTATTTTGTCGTTTTCAGTTCGCTTCTCTCCTAAAAGTAATAGTACAGCTATCAATATCCATTGTCTTCTTATATGGAACTTAACATTCACTGGCTAATCTTCCATACGGTACTAAAATACTAAGTTATAATATAATATATGTGCATATAATATATGTAAATGTGTGTGTAGTTCAGTGAAAGTGACGCTTGTATCCTCTGTGATAGGTCTGCCGAAGGTAACTGAAGTTCAAGTCTAGTCGCCGACTGGTGGAACGTTTTCTAAGTCTATCTTCGAACGGTTCCGAAGTTAGTCGATCTCTGGCAGCGGGAAAGCGGGTTTTTCGTACAGTAAAACAAGTGCTGCCATTTCTCGTCGGTGCCGTATATAACTAAATTAGTGATAGATATAAGCCTGCTATCTCTGATTGGCTACCGGTAGAGATTGAACTGTCCACATATATATATATATATATATATATATATAGTATCTCAAGAGACAAATGGTATAGTGTGGTCAACACAAAGTGTAAAGATGACTGTAGGCCTAAGGAAATGCTACAGTGTATATACACTAATGCTAGAAGTATCTCATAGAATTGAAAGATAGGACGCGAGGGTTGAGCAATACTGCTGACTATAGCATATGAATTGCATCCACAAAGATTAGGAAATCAATCAGGAAATCTGATATGTGGATTCCGGTTCATTTGTGGCAATTTGGTGTCACGTAAAGGTGAGAAGAGGGAAAGTGACATAATATATATATATATGTGTTTGTGCGTGTGTGTGTGCGCGCGTGCGTGCAGTGGGTTGTTACTAAAGGCTAGGGTGAGGATAAAAGGCGCAAAGGACATGCATCAGCAAATTTGCTCAGGCAGTGGATGGAGTAATTATTATGGTGACTTCAACTACATAGCCAAAGACTAGATGTAGGAAGGATCACAGAGCAGAAAGTATATGAAATTTATACACCTTTTTAGGGAAAAATACTTGAAACGGCATTGCGATAGAGAGTACCCGTGATATGAAAGTGTTGAAAGTGGTCATAGAATTAGAAGATCTATCCACACCCAATGTGACCTCAATGCTTCTAATTTTTGGAGAGTGAACATGAGGTCTCGTCTTGGGAGGTTGAGAGATGTGTAAGTTTCAATTAAAAAGGATTATGGGAACCTACAGGATAAGCGATTGTCACAAGCTTAAGACGAGATACTTAAAGAAGTGCTGTGGCATAAGATTATGCACAAGGGAGGAATATTAGCAGTAGATGGAAGTACGTCAAAGAATAACCGTCAGAAGTAATATCCGACTGTGTATCGAAGTTCCGAAGTTATAGCTTTGCAAGGGACTGTTATAGAAGTGATGATGTTGCAGTTACAGATGTGACCAGAATTCATAAGAGAATAGATGTCAATGAATTGAAAATATTTCGGATATTGCAGAATGAAGTAAGAGTTAGATGGATGAGTAGTAAGCTGCAGCAGCAAAAGCAGAAAAAAATGATGTGGGAATATGTAAGGTGAAAATACTGTAGATTGTCAAGTTCAGGCTCGAAAGGTTACTTGTATCGTAAGGATAGCAAAATAATTTTGTGAGAAGAAATTTACTGGGAAGGAGAAAAGGAAATCCAAACAGTTATTTTGCTATATGATAAATAAAAGAAAGAATCACTATTGAAGGATAACTTTCAGAAATGCTGATGGAACCGAGTTGACACAAGCAGACGAAATAGTTGAGTAACTGAGTAAGCATTATGCAAGGGACTATAAATATATATACTCCTGTGAGAAATGTGATAGGAATTGATGGGAAAGTAGAGGCTGAAGAGTAGGAAATATTGCAAAATGTCAGTGCAAATACGACAGAGAATTAGATGAGATGAATTAGAATCGCGGCTGTTTAACACAAGTAATAATAAAATGCCAGATAATGAAAGAAGGGGAAAATAGTTCCATTTCATAAAAGGAGGGCCTAAAGCGGCGGAAAATTATTGGCCAATCCTTTCCTCAGTAATGGTTGTTAAGTTACTGGAAAAGTTGGTAACTTTTTCAGTAACTTAACAGAATTCAGAATGGTTAATAAAGACAGAATTCAGGAATGGTTGATAAGAATATATTACTCCAAGTAAGTAGTATGACTTTGTAAAAGGTTGGCCATCACTTTGCAATTTACTAATTTTTTTTAGAGTAACAATTGAGTTTGGATACGATGATACAGCGGTATTTTTTAAAGCTGTTTGAGAGGTATACCGCAGATAATGCGAGGCTGGATTGTAGAGAGACTGAAGAAATTAGCGTATGCGACTGAGAGAAGGAGACAGCGCTGTGACACACAACACTCATTTTATAATTTAATTAGTATATAATTTAATTAGATATAGATTAATTAGTATATATGATTAGTATAATTATTATATACAGGATATTTGAAATTATCTGAAGTGGAATATTCCACAATTGGCTGATGCTTCAAATTGAAGGCGATATAGAGATATTTATTGCCTTGGCTTTACAGCGTCGACTTGATTTTGCTCATACTATCAACTTATTTAAACATAATTATTTAAGGATGATAGTATGAGCAAAAGATAACAGATACCAGTTTAATGTGGTAAAGATAAGAATGGAATTTAATGTGGAAAATAATACAATTATACATTTGGGTACAACATGTTCACCACATTGATGGCACGATAATCCAGTAAATTAGCGAGGCTTGTGGTATTGGGGCGGTAATATATAGAGAGTTGCTGTTTAGAGAGGAAATTTTCTAAGGTGGCATTTGACGAATGCACTAACAATCAGAGAGATAAGTTTTTGTTTGTATTTATTAGGCCTTTATACGCCCGCAATAGTTTTTGATATATTTTTTGCTGGGATATGTTCAGCAGAGTTTCTTGGAAAGGATCATGTGGTCGAAAGGATCCAGAAGCAAATAACCAAGATGGTGAGCTGTTTGTAAAATTCCCCTCCGGTGATCGACTAATAGTTTGTGGAAATTAACGTATTAAGTTGATAAATTCATGTAATAAAAGTTTTGGTTAACTTCAGTCCGAACAGAAATTAAATTAAGTAAAACACTAAAGTGAACGAGTTTGTTGTTGATTCATCGCAAAATGGTGCATAGAACAAATTAACAAGACACAAGTGGACGACGACAGAATGAAAAAAAAAGTTATCTTAACGAGCAAGGCATCCCCTAAATTGACTTAAAAATTATAGCTATTTTGGTTCATTTAAGTAGATGAATTTGGAAGTAAAGATTTCTTACGTGAAATACCTATAATTTCCGTAAGATATCCATTATGAAATGACATATTTGTACGTATTAAAGCTGTATTCAGACATGCATGACAAGCGAAGCGAAATTTTAGTGTTTATACCAGATTAATCTAGTGACAGAGGAATGTTCTGTTTTGTTTAGTTCAATGTGATGCGAGAGATGCGAATGTTTCGTTTAGTTTAATAAAACATGAGGTACCTTTTGTTTAGGTTTAATGATATATGCTTCCTTGCATGTAATGGTTTCTAGCATGGGTTTAATTTTAGGGTTTTAGAGAGAGCCGTGCCCGTTAACATAAACAAAAACATAGTAACTAAATAACACTTACATATAAAGAAAGAATAATAATTATTGCTTCTTTCCTGTAAATTGTCAGAGTAGACAGATAAAAAGTTAAACAAAATAAAAACACTTAAAATGCAAGCGCTTGTGACAATATATGCTATTAACTACACGACGATAACTGCCTTTGCAACTACTAGAAATCAAAGAGACAAATTTAAAAAAAGAATATTTCATGAAACAGAAAGGAAGAGTGTTATTTAGGATGACTTCCCAAAACTCGAAATGTTTAAGACAATCTTTTTGGTCGAGGGTCACTTTGTGAATGTGAGCGTCACAATTTTCTTTATATAATCTTTTAAGAAGAATGACTTCCGTGTATGACGTTTTATTCAAGTTAATTTTATGCCTATTCATTAAGGCTTAGCTTTGCAAAGCCAGACTTCGACTAATGAATTAACTAACTCCTGATTTTCTCCTATACGAATCTTAGCCTAACGAGCCTAACGAGACAAAATATCAGTATTCCGTGCTCACAAGGCCTTTGTTATAGATCTTTGTAGCTGTTGTTACCCTGCTGCAGTCAACAGCATATGCGCGTGCATTGAGTTATTCTTCTAATCGGTTCATCTGTTTTCATGGTATCCATGGAAAATGGCTAGGAAACCTAGCTGAAACGTCTACAAGTATTAAATAACCTTTTAGTTACGTAAGCGTTATTCAGTTGTAAAATATAAAATAAATATTCAGTTACTACTGCATATATTTTATCAAAACAATTTTGCATAGAGAAAGGCAAATATAATGAATCTATCAGGATTTATGCCTATTTATTTGACACACATTATTTCAAGCAATCATGATTCTGCAAGTTTGGTGAAATGTTGTAAAATATACATTGCAATTTTGCTGCTTCATAATAAATAAATATCAATAAATCATTATATAATTAAACGATCTATTTTCTTACTGTATAAACGATGTCACGTTTAGTTACATTCCCTCGCAGAACTTTTGTACAGAACTTTTTATATTTTTGGCAAAATACAGGAAGTCGAAGCCTGAAAAATATATGCGAAGAGAAAAAAAAAAACAATTCTAAGTTGCAAATTTAATTTTGTATCTCCTGGATTATAAAAAAATGATAGATATATATTCTATTTCTTCTACTAACTTTAACTTTTCGGTTTAAATCTGAGGTGCTTTCAGCTCTTTTCTTCAATAGTTATTACCTTACCAATTCATACTTAAATATAATATTTTACTTAAATTCTTTGTTAACATAGGCACTAGTAATTTATTCTTCTTCTTTTCCCTTTTCTTCTCTCTCTCTCTCTCTCTCTCTCTCTCAGGAGAGCTGTACATTTGAATCTCAAATTTGTTCTTCATAGTACGATTTCTAGTTTTCGAAACTGTTCGGCAATCCACTTTATTCTGTGGTGTCGTGTTGATAAAAAATATTTCCATATCCATATTTACATGTATTTGCATTTCGTGGAAAAGATATTTGTATCAAGTGTAATGTTACTGGATATATTTAACTTTTAAATTGCTCTTTTAATTAAAAAAACTTTTAATCTGCTCCATACTTTTATATTTTGTTCGACACAGAACACAGTAAAGACAACAATTATCTAATTGAATGGACGAATCGAGCAATAAAATTTAAACATCGTAATGGAAAATAGAATAAAATTTCTTTCTACAGCTAATGAAAAAGTGAAATTATTCCTTAGTCAAAAAGTCATGAAAATATTTTTTTATACAAAAATATAAAGGCAAATAAATAAATAATTTTTTAGAAATTTCTATTTCAAGGATCTTCAATACTAATTTATTGTGATAAAAGGTTTACTAATATTAGAATACAGTGAAACGGATCTGCATCTCTGATATTCACTTGTCATAAGAATATGGTTTCTTATCACTGCACCAAAGAAATGAAAAATAGTTTTACAAAGATGGAAAAGCATTATATATTTCACATTCAATTACTTTTCTAACAGAAAAGCCTGGCTTTCCTTTTTTATTTCAGTATGCAGATATCCAGCATGCTCCGTTTTGTGTTGGATCATCGCGATGATTTCAAACCAGTGTTGACCTAGCAGAATATCAACTACCTCTTACCTCTCTCCAACCACTCATGATGTCTTCGTCACAAATCTAAGGCATATAGCTTTACATGAGTAAGAGTCAAACATATTTCATTTGGTATTCACAGAATCTCCATTTTCCTTTTCAGTTTTAACTTAATTCTTTTTAAATCTTGAGACTGTTCCAAACCAATTATCAGCATATATTTTTTCATGTTCCAAACATGGTTAGTCGGTTGAGTTCTTATATAGTCGAAATTCTAATAGTCATAAGTTTTGTTTACCAATGGTTCTACTTTTTTTTTGCATTCTGAGTTCTGCCTTTCGTCATTACTCACAGAAAAAGAGAATCTATTCTACTTTTTACTTTTAGTGCAATTATTGCATTAATGATCACGGTAGATAACTGTTATTGCGCTAATGATCGTGGTAATTGTTTGGCTATTCCAATCATCCAACAACCTCTTTGAGTGTTAAATCTTGAACAGACATAAACAAGAAAGATCTGCGTCATGCAAAATATCAGAGTCTGATAGCTTTCTTTTCAAGAGTTCACTCCTATTTTAAGATTTCATTCTCTATTCGACTAAAAACTATCCTGTGATTTATAAATCAGCCACATATATTTAACCCATTGTTAAATAGGATGACAAATAGTGACAAATTTTACAAACAAATTTTGTTCTCATTTTTCTCACTACAGTTCCTTATATGATAATGTAGAAGCCGTTTCCATTCAAATAGTAGTCAGAACTGGAAACTTTTCAACTAATAATAGTTACCAGTATGAATTCCACCACTACAGATCAACAGCAGCGGATTCTGTTGTTTACGTTGTTTATGCATCAACAACCATTAATCTAAGAATTCCATTGAAACGTTAGAAGAATCGGTAGTGGTTCCCTTCGAGGTATCTAAAATATTATGCTGTTTGACAGAAAGTTAGATTGAATTACATTGTTTGTCTTCTGTTTCTGCAAATCAGTTGTCAGTTTCCTCTATTTTCACACATTAACTCTGAAGTTATCCAACTCCATTTGTGTTTTGTCTCATGCTTTCTCTGACGAAGACAGTATTTCGCTCTATTCTTTCAAGAATGATACACGATGTACTACACGAATGAACTTAATTTCCAAAAGATTCAAGTTTTACTTTTCAGCCCAAACTTATGACATTTATTTCCATTATTTAGTGACGATTATGATAGTCTTGTCAATTTCGGTGGAAATATATCTCTCTTTCTTAGAAATACATTCCCCATGTCCTATGTATTTCGATGCCCAAATCTCTGGATAAGGCTAAACTCCTATCACCTTTTGACATAAACACATTTCAGATATCGCCTCATGATATCATACATTTTTTACATTTAGTATTAATAAATTCTTTACCTGTCAATAAATATTAACACTGCAAATCACTGATCCATCCGAAAAACTGAATGTTTGTCTCATTTTGGGAACTAGTTTTTCTTTGTGCAGAAATGATTATTATATTAAATAATTTGGTACTTTTCACTAATATACTGCACAGTTTATTTGCAGCGATGTGCAGTTTCTTTTGCTGTCATTCTTTCTTCAACAAATAGTCCCATGATTGTTGTTAATCTTAATTGACATTGTTTACTCCCCCACGTTTTTCTTATCTAAATCTATTAATCTGTATGTTGGATTTCGATTTCTCTGTTATAGCTCATCTAGAAAAAACTCCCTCCACATATTTGTCTTCATCTTGATTTCTTCCTTTTTATTCTTTCTGCTGTAGTCTGTTGAAACAATCTTCCCTCTTACGTATTTCTCCTCTAATCTCTCTCTCTTTTTTGTCGCTTCAAAACTAACAGTTGAAAGGAAAAGTGAGTTATTTTTCAATGCCAGTCCAGTTTAATATCATAAAATACATAAATATTTTAAAATTTTGTTAAAATTTTAAAATATTTAAAATTGCTAATATCCTATTTTTTAAAACAAATACATTTGTGCATTTTTTTCTGTAAGTCACACCCAAGAAACTATATAATAATCTTACATAGTTTTTCAAAAGTAGGGTCCAGAAATGGTCCATAATTCTCTCTTAATAATAAACACATTTTATTCGGTAGATTAAGTTATGTCGATTAAAGAAAAATTCATTTATTAATAATAAATCTAAAATAATATATCGTTATGCATTGAATGATATATCTGACATATATTAAATATATATTAAATATTAGTTTAATGTTATTTTGGTATAAATATCTACGGATTTATGTTGCAAACTGTAACTGCTGGCAGATGAACAGAGTCCTTTCTCATTTCCGTAATGTCCACGTATCCTGGATAAGTCAGATACACCAGAATAAACGAAATTGTCTGATAGGTGAAACCAGTTACACACAACACGACCAGGACACCGTTAAAAGTTTTCAGTTTCATGACGAATCTGGAAATAAGATGAAAAAAATATATATATACACACACAGAAGCATTAGAATTTGGAAGATAGTTGCGAATTCAATAACAATAACAGTCTTAAACAGAAGCACTTGAATAATATCCATTACCTCTGGTGCTATATAGTTTTTAATCATTGTCATTTACATACTGCGCTTTTATATACTCGTATACTATGAAGATATAGGTAAGCGACCCGTATTTTGAAGGCAGAATTTCACTATCTTATTAAAAGTAAATTGATATATACTGCGGCATATCATATTATCTTGATAATATTTCCCTTTTAGGACGAATCCTTTCCCTCTGATTATCATACTACTTTTATCGTGTTTCAGTCTTTAAATTTTAATAAAGTAGTTCATTACAGGTACAATATAAATTATAGCATTGCTTTCTATTTAATTATTCGTTGTTTGTGGATGCAGGGGTTGTTCCTGCTACTTTCGCCAGTTACTCCAATTCCTGAAATTGGTAAAAAAGCGGTTCTAAATATTTAACATTTTAATCTGCATAATACTTATCACAACACGCTGACCAGCTATTATATTTCTGTTTTTGCAACTAAAAGTATCTTTCGTGCGACCACCTTAACTGATGATACTATCCACTGTAAAAACTAACAGTATTTCCATATATTTGTAACGTTCTTCTAAAAGGAAAGGATGATTTTCATATTATTTGAAATAAAAATTACGTAGGAGTTATTATGTTTCATTTTGTATTTTATGTCTTTTTTATGAAAATGGAAGGAATTAAAATGAACTTTCAAATGTATAAAATGCCTTTATATCTCAATTGGAAAAGATCAATCCTTTTAGTTTTCAAGAACTAGATTAGGATTTGTTTAAGGAAGCAAGAAAACTTTATAGTCACGTCAAATACAGATAAGTAAAACAATCGCATGATAAAGTTGGAAGCCTTTCTCCAAGAAACTATCGAGGTTTCTTACGGGAAACAGAAAAGCAGGCCAGAGAACACTAATCGACAGACGTAAAAAATTATTGAGAGATAGGGTTAGCCATCTATCATTGTATTAATTAGATCTGTAGGAAACACAGTTGCTAGTATATGACAACCATTGATTCCATTTGAAAAATGGAGCATATTAAGATATGGAAAGAGGTTGACCTTAACATGTAGTGTATAATATATCAGGTCATGCGATTACTCTATTAACAGACCAATAACACATCTCTTAACCAGAACAAAAGCCAACAAGTTGAATAGTCTAATCATGTTTTGTATATATCTTACGATGCTAATGTCATGTGATTTCATCCCTTTGATCATTCATCAGTATGAATGCTTTATATATATTATGTCTCGTATAAATTGCTGAAATGGTATTGCAAATGCATTAGCTAAGTTAATTCCACCCTATAAAATTGTCAAAATTTCCACAATTTTAAAATTCCATATATACTTATATGATAAATATTAAAATTTATTTTTAAAACCATTTCGTGACCAGCTGTACTACGACATCGAAAAATAAATCATATTTTGTATATATTGCAACTATTTGAAATATAATTAAAGTACCAACATGTGTATTTGGCATGCATTAATTTAAACAACTTCCTTAACATATTCTTCATCTTCTAATTAATTGTAGTTATAAAATAATCTAATTTACATTAACATTATTTATCATTTATATCTCTTAACTATTTTAAATTCTCAAGTCCTGACTTTCACCTGGAGATTAATCATTCGACATACTGATAGTTGAAGGAACAATCATAACTAACCTCAGTCAATTCCTACTATGAAATAACAAACAGTACAGTATATACTTACCAACGTAACTGTTATTTCTGTAACGAAAGAGAAATGCGTCTTGATAGATTTATATAAAAATGTAGTGTTCAGGGATTGGTTACTAGCTTATCTCTAGAGAGGAGATAATCTGATTGGTTCTATAGAAGCATCTGTTCAAGCGCCACTTGCGATATGCTTTCTTATTTATATATATTTTTAATTTAATAAGCTTAAATTCATATTTTACTGGAAGAAGGAAATATAAATATAAAGGTGCAGGCCGAAAAACATTTATTCTTGCTAGTTAATTATTTTAGAAACATAATTTTGTTTTTATATAAATTTATGTCATAATTGTCATAAATGCCGATTTTACACTGCTGATGTTCTAAATAATATTGACACACACACACACACACACACACACACACACACACACACACACACACACACACACACACACACACACACACACACACACACACACACACACACACGCGCACGCACGCACGCACGCACGCGCGCACACACACACACACACACACACACGCACTCACACACACACACACACACAGAGAGAGAGAGAGAGAGAGAGAGAGAGAGATAATATCGCTTTAAAAGTGGATGTTGTTGGTAACGTGGCAAGATATGACCCTAAGACATGAGCCCAAGATATGACCTGGCCAGTCTACACAAACTAGTGCACACTGAGAATGTGGTTTCCTCATCTAATCATCAAACTTTAAACACTCTGAGGGTGGCTAAGAATACACACAGAAGCAAGCATATCTTTTGGCAACATAGAGCTATGCTATCGTTTTGCGGAACTACCATGACACCCAAATACTCGTATATCATCGATTGGTATATACTAATTAACGACATACAACCCGATCTGGGAGGAAAAATTTAGAAACAAATTTAGGACATTTCCAACACAGACCTGTTCATTAGTGGGCTATTTTTATTGCTTTAAAGGAAGAATATAATTAAATGTTTATACTGTAAGAGTTTCGCCTGAGAAAAACAGCTGCTGCCTGCTAGGGTAACGTTTAGGACATCAATACAACGTAACCACCCTGATTCTCTAGATAGTCTAAATACGTTTCTCATTGCGGTTGTCATTTAATATTTCTAAAGCATTAACCGAATAATATGATAATTTTTTAACTAAATCTGAACCATTGTAGCAGTTTAAGAATTGCACGTGAATTGATTAAGTAGTTTTATTAATATACTGCCCTTATTATCTTTGTCTTGTTAACGGTTCAAAGAAAATATCATCCTTTTCGTTTAAAGGATTGAAATTTCGTCGCTTACATTTGATTAAAATAATACTTCGCAAATTAATTCATATCGTCTATATTCAATTAAGTAATTTACTTAATCAATAGGTCAGTAAGCTTTGATGATGCAATTTGCTTGCAGAGATTTGGTTTCGAATGCCGTCTTGGATGAGAATTACTTTCGTCATCATTTGAAGGTGAGTTCGACAGTCTGTTTGGTGAAGTCTTTATTCAACCCGGAAAGTCGAGTTTTTCATTCCGCAAACGAGACAGACTTCCCAGACGAACTCAACCGCAGTCAAAGACATACAAACTATACCGATAGGATTAACTGTCATCAGAGAACTAACCTAGTTTCATACAAGCCAATTTACTTGGCCATAGCATACCATCGAGCTTAACACTCAAGAAATAATGGAAATTGATAATTTACTTAAAAATAAGAAAAAGTATTTAACATCACTGGAAATGACATTTATAATGTACTGGTACTCGAAGAACTCTCTTTGGCATTATACTTTAGTTTTATACCAGATTTAAAACTTTAGTTGATATATAACTTTCTTCTATACTTTAGTGAAAAACTGTAATTAAGCTAATTGAAATAGATGTTTTCTTCTCATATGATCTCTCTTCTGAAAGTGTAATTTCTTCTAAAATGATACACCTTTAGAGAAAATTATCCGGCAAACTCTATAATCATATCAAAAAAAGAAATACACAGAGATTTCAATTCTTATTAACATGACTGGAATTTGCTGAACTTCGCAAATAATGGGGCAACTGTGATCAATTACTGAGTGTCTACTACTACTATTACATACTAAGATCTGCTATTAGCTGCGACCTAAACTTTAGTTTCAGAAAAACATAATTTCCAATATACTGAAATTTGCTTTCGTAATTGTTTCCCTTCTCTGTCTGTAGTTTTAAATATTTACCTCCTTATAATTCATTACACGTTAATGGTTAATAGCTATCTTATGTTGTTCTATCCTTCCTTCTAAAATATGAATGTTACATATGATATACAAATTATATCCTTGAATTAAACAATTTTGAGGGATATAAATTTTCAAATTACAGTGAATTATCTTGGTATTCATTTTTTTAATATTTATAATCTTTATATGATATTGAGCTTTACTCGGAATGTATCTATGTTATGTTTAACCCCGTTATTTCACGTTATTCTTTAAACTATTGATCATGAAATTGAAAGCGCCTTCGAAAGCTCCAAAAAAAAATAATTTTATAAAGAGAATTTGCGTGGTTGGATACTAAAGTATATCATATCGTTATAGACTATTTACATATTAAATAGGCCATAAATATTAAAAACATAAATAGCTCTTGTTGGTTGAATATATAAAAGAAACCCCAATGAAAGCAGCGATAATTTAAGAAAGTAAAATGTTCAGTTATAATATATTAATTTGAAACATAGGTGAGTGTTTTAGATGTTGTGTGCTTAGAAATAGAAACAATGCAATACTCGTCTCTTTGGTATACCTACACATTTTTTCCAGAGCAAAACAGAATCCCGAATGAGCAATTAGCATAATGAACATCTTGTATTGCTTCTTGTTACTGTTTGTAATTTTATTTTCTTCCAATGAACATTAGAGGACGCTATTTAACAGGACTGTTTAATACAATTGAAAATGAAAGCAACGTAAAAATACTGAATCATATCGGATATATATGAACTAATTCACAACTAGTTGGAACGTGCCGAATTATTCTTTCACGAATTATTATATTAATAAATAAGTATCATATGTCCTTTAATAACGATGTATGTTTGAATTCTATCTAGGCAGTTAGGAATACTATAATTGTTTATCTGGAAGCGAGGTTAATAGTCTCTTGGAAGTGACGGAGTTTTCATCAAGAAGGACGCAAAGCGGCCTAAGAATAAACCTAACTGACAGATATAGCACGTTACATAGAAAGGATTAATTGCCTTAATATAATAGTAATAGGTTGATAAGAAGACAACTAAATTAGTTCAAACAGTATAATATATTTTAAATGATTTTTGTTTGTTTGTTTCGCATTTTGTTGAATTTCTTTCTATTATTCTTTCTGTACTATCTGATCAAAATTATCCGTACACGTGCTCATTCCATCTCTCCGTTTGATATTGAAGACATCAATAAATTTATTAATTAAAACTAAATAAATTAATTAAAGATAATAATTGATATCATCAATTTGATATGGACTTGGTAAATCCTTTGATACTGTAACATCCTTCAGTCTTCTGAGAGGATTTTCCACTAGATTTTATACGTTAGTGCGATAATTTCCTTTTATTCATCCAGAAGAGAATTAATAAGGTTGGTCGCTGATATTCTGCGATCAGGCATAGCTCGCAATTCCACAAACGTTTGGTGAAGTTAAAATCAGTACTCTGAAGGAAAGTCACGTTCTTTAACACCCATCTTATCAATCCATTTCTGCACAGACCTCGTCACAATATCATTACAGGCGGCAGTGTTCAGATTCCCCGTCATTGGAACTAGAGGACCAACGCGCCAGACCTCAACCATATTTCATAGTTGGCATAACACATTCGGACAGATAGAATTTTCCTGGATAGGAGTTTTTCCCCTAAGAACAGTCCGTGGATAACGAGTGGGCAGCGTGATTTTCCCAGGAGCTTAAAAATTTTTGTTACTAAATAAATAGTATTTTTATAAATTTCCGATTACATTTAAAGTACGATATAATTAAAATCATATTTGTTAAAAAAAGTTATTTCAATTATCTGAAAAATATTTCAGATAATTAGTTGAACTTCAATATAATAATATGCATAATTCCACGTGTTGCATATACATCTCAGCAATAAAGTGTATAGTGGTACATAATATCGCCACATTGCTCACCTTACTATGGCAACGCCAATTTGCGTTGCCATAGTAAGTTGAGCAATGTGGCGAGAAATTTTATCCTAATTTTCGATTGAAATACATACTATCTACCAATAATTGTCCGGACACCCCTGTCATTTGAAGTTATAGAACACTCCAGGTTTGTTAATAATATAAAATTGTATTTCATCATAGCAATTGAATACAGGTGGTATGGCTACACGAAGTAAACTCAGTGACTTCAAGAAAAATGCTTTCACGCGCTGTCACACTGGTGGCATATCTATACTTGCCATTTCGACTCAACGGGAGCATACAAAATCAATGGTCAGCGATGTGATAAACAAATGGATAAGTTCGCGTCACTAGTGCAGGAAACAAACCCAACGCTGCCACGAGAAAACGGTACTATGGAGCAATGAATCTAGGTTCACTTTTTTCAGTCTGATAGCAAGGTGTGGAGAAAGTCTGGTGAATGCTTGTTACCACAGTGTGTTCTACCCACAGTAAGGTTTGGGGTTGGAGAAGTAATGGTGTGGGATACATTCAACTGGCTTGGAGTGGGACCACTGGTCGTTGTCCGTAGTTCCATGGCTGCTCAGTACCTTGATATTCTGGACAATCATGTGCTGCCTACACGTGCAGGTTTGAAGGAACGGACCTGTGTTACTAACAAGACGACAATTCCCCCATGCCAGAAAGCTGCAGCCGTTATGGAATTATATGAAAAGATGGGTGTTAAACGACTGCCATGGCCTGCACAGACTCCTGACCTCAACCAAATTGAACACTTGTGGGACGAATTAAGTAGGGATTGAATTCCAGATCAGCACTTCCTCGATCTGTCGCAAAACTACGTGCTGCTTTGATGAAGGAATGCAGACATACTCAACATGATGTATGCCGCACATTAGTGGAATCCCTACCTCATAGGGTGGAGGAGGTGATCAAATCCAAAGGTGGACATACCCGATATTAGTGTTCGCCTGCTGGTATCAATTGTAAATTGCTCAAGAGTCCGGAAAATTATTAGCAGATGCTGTGTGTGTGTTTCCTTTATGTTGCATAAAACATTTAAAACTGACAAAGTGCTTTTCTTACTAGTACACGTTTAAAATTCTTTCATTCTCGTATGGTAGTTCTAATATGCTCTTCCATTCAGCATATTCCATTAGACTCCTCATATTTCGGTTACGTAATGAAAAATAAAAAGCTTTCCGGATAATTTATTCTATTACTTGCATTAGTGGCTTTTGTTACCAGACTAAAGTATTCCTATTTGCCTACTTAAGTTATCCTGCTTACCTTTATATCACTGAAATGAGAGAAAATAGTTGAAAAGTGACATTTTGCAAAAAAAAAAAAATCCGTAAGTTTCAGTGTTTTACAAAGCTTCGCACCTATTAGTAAACTTGACTTATTTGACTACTATGGAAATGTAGATTTTACATAAAATCTACATTGAAATGTAGATTTTAAGTTCTTGATCTATTTAAGGTACACTCAAAGTAATATATAATGGTATTCATCATCATCATCAAATTCCTGCCATGCACGTTTAAGAGGTGTACAGGATATAAAAGTACTAAATGAAAAAAGTTAATAATTTTAACGTACTATCTATAATTTTCATCCAAATCAATCTGTTATCTGTTCAAGATTTCAACATTATACGATCTTATATTTCTATCTTTTAAGACATTTTAACCGTATCAGTCCATCTATATCTTGATCTTCCTCTGGGTCTTTCTCGTATACCAACCTGTTCGTTTTGCTAATCTTTCCTCGTCCATTCTGTTTAATTGACTATATCATTCTGAGATTAGCTCTTCTAACGCATTCCTAGATGATGATAATGTCATGTTCTTTCCTAATATCCTCATTTTTAATATAATATTGCCATTGACGCCATCTGTTCACGCCCATAATCTTTCTCAGGACTCTCATATCTGCGGTCTCTAGTCTTTGGCAAAGTCTTAACTTCTGACACAGCTCTCAGATTAATAAGTGAAATTGGTTTGTATTTTATTACAAACTTTGTATACAAGAAAATATTACAAAATATTTTATTTTATACAGTTAATTTAATGTTTTGACTAATTTCTCTCTTATTTCATGTACATTTATTCAGGTTACTTCCTACCATACCAGCTTTTTGATTATGTTTTCTATTTCCATATTTATTTTACCATCTTCACTAAACATCATGCTTAAGGAGCTGAAATGTTTTAATTGTTCTATACGTTCTCCATTCACAATGCAGTTGATAAAATGTCAATGCTTCTACTTATTTTCATTGCCTTTGTCTTGTTATTGCTGACAGTCATACCATACCAGGAAATCTTGCAGACTTGTAGCGGATTTATTAAGAAATCTCGTCCCCATAATGTAAAGAGCTGAGATTAACATTTCTAATTTTGATATCCCTTCATAATATGATCCATATAGATAATGAATAACAGATGGAAAATATACCTCCTTGTGTGACACAAGATTTAACATTAAACCAACTTCCTGTACTTCCTTCCATTATAACTGCTGAATTCCAACTCAAATTAAGACTAAGTATTGCTTGATATAATGCCCCAATGACACCATATAACTGTAGCGTATTGAATAGCTTCTCTCTTGGCGCCTTGTCGTATGCCTTTTCCAGATCTACAAACCTTATATACAGATCTCTGATATATTCCCATAATTTCTCAACTATTTTTGGTAAAGTGAAGATCTGATCCTGAGAGCTTCTATTTGGCCAGAATCTAGCTTGTACTTCACCAAGGTTTCCTTCCAAAATTTTTCAACCGATTCTCCAGTATAATAGCCCAGGAACACTCAGTAGCGATATACGTCTGTAATTCTCACATTCAGTTTTACTTACCTTTTCATATATGGTACTATGAGAGATCTACTCCAATCATCCAGAATTCCTCTTTCTGTCCACGCCTTCTGAACTATTCAGTGAAGCCTCTGAAAGACTTTTATATCTCCATACTTGAACATTTCTGGTCTAATATCATCTACTCCTGCTGCCTTTCCTGATTTATGGAAATGAGGGCTGTAAAAGGAATTAGAGTTGATAAAGTGATATGAAAACTGGAGAAAAAAGATGCTCTTGAAGTACGGAGTCATTACTTCGAAAAATTACTAAATGAAACATGCAGTGATAGCACAGTGTTAAAAAACACTCAAACGTCATGCTTCATTTAGTAATTTTTCGAAGTAATGACTCCGTACTTCAAGAGCATCTTTTTTTTCTCCAGTTTTCATATCACCTTATCAACTCTAATTCCTTTAACAGCCCTCATTATTCCATTTCTGAGCTTCGTTAACAACTTCCAGAATATCTTGCCACTTTCTTGATATTTATTTTCTATGTTCTTACCAAAGTCTTCCCATGAATTTTGTTTACCTAGCTTTACACAATATTAAGCTTTATTACATTTGTCTCTGTATTCTCTAAGAGCACAGGCTGACTTATTTACTAGGAACGTTTGATATGCGTTCTTCTTTTACTTCACTCCCTCTTTAACGTCCTGTGTCCAACATGGAGTTCTGATTTTTCTATCCTTGCAGTCAACCTCATTACATGCCGCTTTGGCTGAATCAGTTAGTGTTTTTCTTCTTGGATTGCCACTGAATCTACAAGGCTTGGTTCCTGTTCTCAAACTCTTTCAGTTTTACTTAAATATTTTGTTTATTTAATGTATAGTTCATAATTCAGAGCTGCTCAACTTTTATTCGCTTTAAAACTTTCTTAGATGATCTTCTTTTCAATATGAATTTCAATTCTATTCTACTCAAGACTAAATAGTGATCACTACTAGTGTCAAATCTCTGTACACGCTAGTGTGCTGCACCGGGAAAAACATCACTATCAACAGTAACATAGTCAATGAGACTTTCCTTATTTCTTGCCCCTTCTTTCCATGTGAATTAGTACATATTTTTATACGTTTTGTTAGTAATAACCAGTCCATGTTCCTGACCAGAAATCCAATAGGTGTCTGCCATTATTATTGATATATTCTCGACAATATTTTCGACTAAATATTTCTGTATGTCTGAGAATCATTTCTCACTCTGCTATTTAGATCCCCATCATGGACCAACGTATTCTTTCTGCCTGTGTCAGTTGCTTTCTGTAAAGCATAACGGTTTCTAAGCGGTGTGAAATCGAAGTATTCGTCCTTAAATTATATTAAAAAAATTTCTGTAAAAAATGTACAGAATGAGAAATATCCTAATTTTACACATAAAATGAAAAAATAAAATTCATAAATGCAGTGTTTGGGATTTAAAAGTTTGCAAGTTTAATTAAGGTATTTTGCAGTCATAGATTATGCTGTCAATCAGTATGAGATTTAATACATTCAAACTATGATTTAAAAACAATTGTCTGTCTTTATTTTTAAAAGACACTTTCTCCTACGTTATATTTTAAGTGTTGTATAATATTTGTCTCCTAAAGAGGCTTTCCGCCCTGAACATTGTAATATACAAATCATTAGAATACATCTCCGAATAAAAATAATATTAGAATAATCAGAGGAAATGTGGTGAATGAGTTACGTCTAATTTATTGCACAGAAAATAATTATTACCAGATATGAATTAGCATCATCTACTTCTACGTTTTTTAGATTATATTACTATGTAAACGCATAAAATGCAACATAAAATTATAAGAAAACTGTTATTTGAAAACATTCACGAATGTAAAATAATTTTAACTTGGTTCAAAATATTAGAATAATGCGAAAATAAGCTTTAACTTGGTTCCTAAGTACACAAAAATTACAGCCGAACGGAAACAACATGGCAATTAGTACTTTATTGCATCCCCCTTATCTTTTATGACTGTTCTTAATGGTTGGGCATATTATTTGTTAGCGGTTCACAGTAATTTTTTTTTTTCAAAATACCCGTATGGACTACAAACAAGTTCATTTTTGTCTCTTTCGAAACCTCTTGAAGACATTTCTTCATACTTCCGCACAATTCTCAATGGGGTTTAAATCTGGTGAGATTTTGTCCTGGTGAAGGAATTATATTGATTTGCACTTTTTAAGCCATCTAGTAGTGGTCTTGGAAGTGTGATAAGAAGTGTGAATCTTGCTGAAAAAGGAACTCAACATCAAATAAATCTTCCGATGCCGGTAACATAGTGTTTAAGAATTTCTTGAGCACTTTATCTTGACTTTTTCGTACACAATACGTAAACAACCTTGCTCCTCTGAGGTCATACAAGCCCATACAATTACATAGTATTGGCTTGACCTCACAATAGTCTTTGCTTACACCATCGCACTCTAGATGCCTTTTGCTTGGATGTCATAAGCTGCTTCGTTTTAGGCAAACATGATTTAAATCCAAATTTGTGAAGTAGTCTCGACGTCGTAGATTTAGATTCATTCACACCAAGTTTTTTTCTGTGAAAATAAATCCTGTGAAAATACCTTACACCTCCGAAGCGATTTCTCTTTACGATATTCTTCAATCTCCTGTCATCGCTTGATGTAGTTAGTACCTTTCGATCGCTATTGCGGCGATTGTTTTTTAAACTTCGTACTGTCTCAACACTCTACTTACGCTTTCCTTGAGAACATTTCAATTCCTTAGATATAAACTGTTGAGTTTGGCTTTCTGTGTGTAGAGGCAAAATACGAAACTTCTTAGCTACCGATATCTTACTCGATCGACCCATGTTTAACAAATTATTAACTGAAATCCACGCGCAAACGATTCTTCACAGACGAGTCAGTCCCCCCGCAGTTAGTCCTCCCGAACATAGAAATATATGCTATTTCTATGTTCTCCTCAAAACTAATCCGAAACATTTGGAATATTCTAATATTTTTAACCGCTCATATATTATCATAATTTATATTACATTATTTTGTGTTGTCATAGTTATATAATATACAAAGTACGTACATTTTGATGATGCTAATTCATATTGGATAATAATTATTTTCTCTGTAATAAATTAAAACTACAAATCAATCAACACATTTTATTTATGATAAATTGCCATATTATTCATATTATTTACAGATGGAGTTATTATATACAACACAGTTGATCTCTGACAAAATATAATATTTTTTAGTAAACCGAATTACTCCATTATGTAAAATTCCCACATTCTTAATTGAAATAATATGGCATCTTATATATGTATATATATATATATATATATACAAGAAATTAATTTTGCAAAGATGCGTATAAACAGTTAACCGGAATGATTAAGAGCAAAATAAGGGCGACCACATACTCATTACACATATAATATTGCAGCAAACAGCGAATCCTTAAAAAAAAGATGAAGGACCAGCACTGTAGATTACCTAAAGACAGAATAAAAATCTGAAATTTAAGGATTTTTCGGAAATCCCAGATATTATATCCCCTGAGCAAATGTTATATTTGATATATTTGAATATATTCATTATATATTTCATTATATAATATTTAATATTCATACGCAAAAAATGAGAAGAGTATAATAGATTTACGAAAAGTAATTATAAATAATAGGATGTTTACAAATGGTATACTGCAATAAGTATGCTCATAGTTAGCATTTCTGTTTCCATCACAAACCAGAATAACTCAGCTACTTCCGTGTTTTCTCGTCGCTAGATGGCGAGCCTTTAAAGCGTTACTGGAAATTGCAATTTGATTCATCTGTGTAAAAGCACTTAAGAATTTGGAATAACTCCCGGATATTCTATCCCCTAAGGAACTGATATATTTGATATATTTGAATATATTCATTATATATTTCATTATATTATATGTTTAATAATTCAGTGACATAAAAATGACAGGAATCATTTTATCACCAGACATCACCAGATGCACCATTTAATTCTGTTTTCGCTCTTCTAATTAAATCACTGCATTCGTTCCGAATGCAGTGATTTAATTAAGCATCTCGTTTTTATTTTTTGATTTTTTTTCTGAGCTTGATTAAAAGATAACGTTGGTCCAACTTAACTTCCTTTCACCCCCCCCTCCATTTGAAATGTGTATTAACTATTATACTAATCTGAATGCTCAATTTATAGCATCCTTTGGATTAATATTGCTTGCTCTGTTTTCAGAAACGTATAAATAAAATTATATTATATTATATTATATTATATTATATTATATATTTATTTATTTATATATTTATTTATATTCATAAATTTTTATTTTTTTATAAATTAAATGACGTAGAAGTTTATCTTAAGGAGACGGAGACTTTTCCGAACTCATTTTTTTGTAGAAAAATCTCTAAATAATTGGTATATGATAAAATAAAATATTTTATTATTTAATTAATTTAATTACGTTTTATTTTAGTTTTACATTTCTAATTAAATTTAATATTTATTCTAATTTTCAAAAATTTTATCAAAGTTCAAGGTTAAGTTAAATTTTATTTAAATTTAATTTAACAATTATTAAATTTATTAATAATTTAATTAATTAATTTATGTAAGTAGTTTAAAAACAAGTTGCTGTAAATACAAATAAATCATTCTTTATCTGAAATTTATTAACAATTTTATTTCAAACGCTTCGAAAGTGTTTTCATTTCTATGGATTTTACATTATTGTTTGTGGTTTCTTCATCAATAAAAGAAAATCGGCTGGACATTTTCAATTATATCGCAACAGTTTCTGCCAAAATTTTCCAAAGACATTTCTAACATTTTTATTGTTAAAAATATATAAATTTCTATTATAAAAACAACTCTCTTTCAGTAAGAGATGCATGTCTCATGTCAATTGGAAGCTAAATTGGTACCAAACAATATCGTCAATTATTAAATACAATCATGAATATACCAGTCGAGCAATGCAGCTATTATGACTGTGTCACAGTAGTTGCCATTAAATCTTTCAGACTCTCTTGAAAACTTCGGTTTGCATCACTGGTGTCATATTATTCGTAATAATGTTTGGAATTTATGTTTTGGCAAATTTAATTATGATATGCATTATTACTCGTTATTACCCATTATTATTTTTTATCAATTTATTCCGCCTGATTGTCGTTCTAACTTTTTAAACGCTTTTTGGTGACGAAACGAGGATGATATATATAAAACCCACTACTAAGAAGTCTCTATGATATACCTCGATTGTTCATTTTGTTACTTGTTCAAGTCAGCGGTTTTGAAGAATCAGCATTTATTCATTTAATTTCAACATTTTTATTTTCTTAATGGCATATTTCTGATTACTCTTTATAATTCGTGGAAAAGATACATGGGTTGCTTTGTTTATTGCTATCTTTTCTTTGTTTGTTTGTTATATGCTGAGCTCAAAATCCCTCTCTCTCTCTCTCGTCTCTCTCACATATACACACACAACTCATACTTTTTTCTTCTGTTCAGTCCGTAATTCACCATATGTAAATACTCATTTACAATACACACGTTTCGAAACGTTAAATTTATTAAGTATACAAACAGAAACAAAAAAGGCAATCGGAATGAGTAGTGTTCTGATAACATTTCTAGCAGATCGGCCTGCCAGTGAAAATAAAATCAAATTGCTCTTCAGTTAAATCTAACCATACGCTTCTTATGTAAGTTCATCACTCTAGTTTTCATATTCAACTCAGATGGCTCAAATAATCCTCTTTATATTTTCTTCAGCTATTTCTATAACTTCTAAATTCTACATTTCAAGCAGACAAATGAAGGCTTAGAATGAGAAGTCTGAAGTGTGTGAGCAAGTTTTGAGTCAAATATTCAGTTAACCAAGAATTCTTTTATTTTTTCGAGATTACCTTTGTATATTTTTAAGATATATTTTTATTAAGATGAAAATTATATTGAAATTAGTTCGATCATTTTTTAGAATTAATGATGAAAGCAATGTTATTTAAAGTGAAAAGCAGTTTATAAAAAGAAAGAACTAATCACGCATTTGGGATCGAGGATATTTGGTGAACATCACTGGTTTGTAACGCTGTTGAAAGCTAAGTAATTTTTTCAATTGGTTAGTAATATTGATTTCATTTATGGAACTATTTGTTTTATAAATATACGCGATAGACAGATTTATTTAGAATAAGTAAATCGTGTACATTACATTAAAGTATACCATAAATTGGTGACTGTTAATTTCTCTGATCTGACACAGCACTATCAAATTTCGTGTCCTTTCCTTACATGGTGCTTCAGGTAATTAACTCTCAGCAGATGCATAAAGTTTATATTCTTGCCTCCCTGTGACCATTGCTTCTCCCAATGTACGTGATCATAGTTGAAATCCCCATAATTACTCGTCCTGCACTCATCATGCTAATATGCCAGTGCATGTCATTTACATCCTCCTGCATATCCACTGGATTATGGCAACAACAAATTGCATATTTCGTCCTGTTGGTTTTCGTTTTCGTTCATATTTCGTTCATTTCGTTCATATGAGGTTATCTCACACCAGATAACCTCATATGAACTTCCTTCTGCATTCCTGTCCCTTGATGTGCTTCTACTGTGTTTAGCTTCAATTCGTCTGTTTTTATTAGCAAAACACCTCTTTCTCAATATTGTTCTTTCTGTCCTTTTTGAACAAATTATATACTTTGCATTCTTCTCCTATGACTCCATCATCTTCGATGAACCAAATCTCATTGATTTCCATGATGTCCATAGCTTTTGTCCAAGTTTGGCTAACTAATTTGCCAAAAAAATCCTAACCCTTATTTCGATTACTTCTGTTATTATTATACATAAATTGCAACACACCTTAATCCCACAACCTTCTTTACACATTGTATTGCTTAGCCAATAAATTTAAGAACCCGTGGTTCAACATTTGGTGTCATGTTACCACTCTCCCAGTTGCTAATCTTTGATTGCATGGACTGCTGTTAACCAGCATCAGCCTCTCCCTCTAAACATTCTATTTTCCCTGAAACATTCTATTTTGCACTGAACAAAACTTTCTCTAGAATTTTGACCACAAATCGATTCAAATGAAAGCCATCCACCTTGTATAAATTCCTTTGATCAAAGTCATTCCACACAGCCTCAAAGTCCACCCCATTCCTCATGCGCAATCTGCCATTGTCTCATTCGCGATCATTGCTTTCCTACTCAGTTAGCCTTTATTAGAAAGACTCAGAACTTTTACTTCCTCGTTCTTCTTTTTCATATGCACCAGTAATTTTTTGAAATCCATGCGTATGCCACGTTGTCACATCTTATCATTTCTACCATCCAAAATAAACATATTTTTCACCTTCATCTGAAATGTTGTAAATTATAATTTGTTTAGAGTTATTTAAAGAAAACTCAAAGTACTTAATAAATATCACTCCAATAAATAATTTAATAACAGTTTTATAAAAATTGTAATAAAAAATTAGAAATATTACATTCCTTTATCCTTTTAATAATTTTGTGTTTCAGTTTTTGCATTGAAAATAATATCGACAATTTTTAACACAAGTAAGGTGGTCAAGTTTTCTTGTCACTTATGTCAGATATAAGCTGTTTATTATTATTATTATTATTATTATTATTATTATTATTATTATTATTATTATTATTATTATTATTAGGTATTATGATTATGGTTGTTATTATTATTAAAAGTCAGTAATAACAACAACTATTAATGATTAATTGTTGATGTTATTATTGCTTTAGTTGATTTAAAAAATAAAACGTACTAAAACCTATTACGCCATAAAAAATCCGATATCTTTCTCTTCTTGTTTTGATGTTATACCATTCGCCATGTGTTTCTTCAACTACTCAATTTCCTCACATTTGAGGAAATTGAGTAGTTGAAGAAACTTCATTACTTCATTCTGTTATGAAGTGTTGTTGAACGAGTGCATGAAACCTGCGCAACTCCGACAACATTTAGTAACGAAACATTGTCATGTGTAAAATAAGCAAATTGAAAAAAAAATTTTCGCTAAGCGTCGCCGATTTTAGCGACTCTTAGCGACATTAAATTATGGGAAAGATGTAGTTTCGGCCATGGGTTCGATTAATAGCAAGGCACTGGAAGCATCTATCGCTTAAGTTTGTGCATAGCCAAAACAAGGAAACCTCATTCTATCGGGGAAAATTTACTACTTCCAGCTATAAAAGATGTGGTAAAAACTGTTTGGCAACAAGTTACTAAAAGATATCGATTTGACTCCTCTTTCAATGACAATGTAGGTCGCAGAATTAATAATATGGTAGGTTACGTAGAATCTGAATTAATCGAAAGAGTTAAGAAGAGCCCTTATTTTGCATTACAAATAGACGAGACTACTGATGTTACAGATGATGCGCAGTTAATATGCTACGTAATGTAGAACATTGTTCCCAAGCAACTGTAGAAGAAATATTTCGCACTCTCAATAATTACATAATACACAAAGGAATGAAGTGGGAAAAATGTATGGGCTTGTGTTCGGATGGAGCTCGTGCCCTTAGGCAGGAATAGTAGGTGTATGGTCAACGAAGTGGCTCCGGATATGAATAGGGTATATTGTTTCATACATAGAGAAAGGTTGTGTCTCCAAAGGAGTGCCACCAGAATTTAAAACTGTGCTATACAATGCTGTAAAGCGAATTCATTTTATTAAGACTAAAAATTAAAAAACAGGGTTTGTGTTTTTTCGACATTTTCAGCATTCTTCGATAAAATTGCAGTGAATATATACAACTTTTGCTTCATATACCTGATATTCGCTGGCTTTCCAGGGGAAAAGTACTAACAAGCTTATTTCAATTAAGGCACGAAATTTTATTGCCTTAATTGAAATAAGTTTGTAAATGAACGTAATTCTAATTTTACATCACTTCTTGTTGATGAAGCATGCTTATCCTATCTGTAAGACAATTTTTTCGAAATTAAATGAAATTTATGTCTCCCTTCAGGGAAATTCTTTCTTTAATTGTTCTTGATACCTATGACAAAATAAAGGCATTCGAGTAAAATAAGAACTAGTGTTGTGCATTAGTTATGTAAAAGACAGATAATTTGCACCTTTTCCAACACTGGAATCCTTTTTAGTGGAAAATGATCTTTTTGTTGATTCTGAGTTTCTGGAGGGGGTTTGTGACCACCTCAAAACTGTGAAAGAGAATTTTCAAACATATTTTCGGAATAACATTTATAACAAATTTCTGTGGGTCCGAGATTAATTACAGGCTTATAGTCATGATAACGCCCTTTCGTTATCGAAAAAAAATAACAGTTAATTGAGCTTTGAAATGACAGTGGGCTTAAAATGCAATTCCATGATCTTGGTTTTGCTCGATACTGGATCTCGCCTTCAGTGAGAAGTGAATTTCCCGAATTATCTGAACAAGATAATTCGGGAAATGAAGAAATCGTTTTGGTGTGTGTGTGTGTGTGTGTGGCGAACATCGACTTAAGTTGACCAATATTGAGAAAGATATCCAGCAACTCTGCAAATGCTGAGAAGCTGAACCATCTCATTAAAATAAGTAGTAATATAATTATATCAAAATATTTATTTGGAATACAGTTTCCGATTATTCTCGTTACTTGTTTTGGAAATAATCCATTTCCAAAAACAGTGAAAAACGGAGTTAAACGAAAGTTACGCAAGGTGATGTAACTATGAGGCTCAGCTCTGCTGGTGAGGAGGATGGCTGCCCGCGTCCCGTTTAGAAGTTCCGTATCTCATATAGTTGCTTGCGGTAATATGCGGCTGAGCACACCGAATCCGTCGCATGCGACAACAACAACAACAACAACAACATCCGTATGGTCATAGATTACACAGAATTACACACATCACAACGTAATGAATACAAGCAGCACACAGGACGGATATAAATAAAACCACCACATGATTAATGAAACTGTCTGACTGCTGTGCCTCTGGATAAAACAATACGGATATAATTAAACCCACCATCATTACACGATTAATACAAATAACATGCATACGGTCTACGGTTTCTGGCGGGAAAATGTGCCCAACGACGTGAATGGCACTTTGCGACTGACGTCGTAGGTTGGATTCTTTATAGATATTGGGAATATCCTCACATAACAGGATGACTTAAATTTTTTTGCTGGTAATACAAAACTCCTCAGGGAAATCAGGCGATTCGTATCGGCCGGAAGTGTGTGTGTGTGTGTGTGTGTGTGTGTGTGTGTGTGTGTGTGTGTGTGTGTGTGTGTGTGTGTGTGTGTGTGTGTGTGTGTGTGTGTGTGTGTGTTGTTTTATTCTGCTTTTACACTTAGTGAAATCAATAATGGTGACAATGGGATAATTTCTGTGACTAAATTTAAATTTATTCACAGAAAGAAGCATTCGCTATCCTGAACGCGATATATTTAATTTATCCTGTTTCCTGTTGTTCATAGGAATTATAGGCTAAACTCTGTAGCGACTAGTCACTCCTCTGCTGCCTACTCCATTAACAATCAGCCGAAACATTGCAAGAGAAAGGAGACAGAGGAACATTGATAGAGGAAGATAAAGACAACGTAGGAAATTTCAACTGTAGACTGGATCCTATTTTTCTTTCACTTTTCATTTATTTTCTTCTCTCTTCATTATGTCTACAATACTATTAGCGTACTTGAGGTATAGGGGTACTCATTACAGGACCAAGTTCTGTAATGAGTACCCACCACTGCTATACTCTATAGAGTGACCTCCTGAGGAATGTTTTAATCAGCACTGCTGAATATATTAACCTATTGTTTCGTGTATTTATAAAAAGAGAATAAAAAGTGAAATGTAGGATAAGAAATGCAAGGGATATGAGTATTATAGAGCGTATTTATGGTTGAAAAAATCAGGAAGATGATTACTTGTTTCCTTATTACCACAGCGGATATCTTCTGTACGGTGCTCAGTTGTTGAAAATTGGGGTTAGGTTTACTTGAGTGGCTCCTGTTTCTCCCTGAAATAAAAGTAATTAAAGGAGAAAATAAATAAATTTATTTTCTCCCGAAAATAAATGAAAAATAAACAACAAAAATGACGATGACGCCTTAAAAATAAAACACATTACACGTCATATGATCATCGATATGAAATCATAAATTACGGAGAAGCTTTTTTCCAAAATTATTTTTTTGGTTTTTATTTTATTATTATTATTTTTATTTTATAATAATAATTATTATAAAATTTTATAAAATTATTTTTATTATTATTATTATAAAATTTATTTTTATTATTATAATTATTTTTATAGTATTTATTTTATTTATTTATTATTATTATTATTATTTTGTAGAGCTGTATTTTATTAATTTGCCGAACAACAATGGACTCTAATAAAATATTTCATGTACGAGTGTTCACTTATGCGTTACTGGCTTTATATATCAATGTCAGCTTTCTAGAACTGTATATATATATATATATATATATATATATATATACTTAACATACAAATAATAAAATGATATATATATATATATAATTCTGTCTTTTGACATTGGTGTACACTGGAATTCCTAACAGAATAATCTTGTCTCGCATTACCTCAAAAATAAAACTCTGATTCAAAGTATTAAGTATATTAATATACTTAATATACTCAGAGTAGTAAGAATATTAAATATATATATATTTACGCTCGAAGACATTTCGCTTTGTCGCGTAAATATGTGCTAATTTGAGTTTTATCAGAAACAACTAAAGTATGAATGGGGTGTGTGTAATGTCTATTAACTGCATAAGTTTCCGGGTAAGAAACGCTTCCAATTAAAAACAAACGTACCTCTCTATGATGGTTGCCTGATATTCATTTGAAAGCTTTTATAAATATTCTTTGCTTAGTAAACCGAATTTGAACAACGATTTTTCAAAAGAAAGTGCATCGTCGATACCGGTTAAACTATGGAGGAAATAGTTATAACTCAAACCTTATGCGATATTTTGAAGCTACCCTCCTCTTCACAACAGTGCTGTTTATCAGAAGCCAAAAACAGAATATTTCACTGCGTGGTCATAATATTCGGGGAGGAACGTTTGGCATTGTTTATAGATTCAGATTTTCTCCTTCTCCACCATTTTTCTCACACATGGTTCGGTATACGCTTATGTCTTTCGAACTCTCGTTTTTCTTTTTCTTTTTTTTAAATCCATATATGAGAGGTATGGTACATATACTACATGTGAGTTTAGAATGCAGATTAGATAGAGAAAGTAGAATTCTAAAGATATTTTTCTTAGAGAGTTAGCGGTTGTGCGTATCGCAAAACATATTATGAATATGGCTGGGGAAGTGGACACAGCTAAATGGAATAAATGTGGCAGACAAGAAGTGGGTTCTCGGTGTTTGCAGTAGGACTGAAAAGGAATACCAGGCTTGTGAGTTAGGGATTGAAGTGAATGTGTCAGGGAGGAAATATCTCTGAGAACCGAAGTGCTATCCTATAACCAGCATCGAGAAATGGAAGGAAATTTTAGGTGCACTACCTTATACAACGATGGCAGGATTTGGGATCTGTATCTATTAATTAGATACAGTACGAGAAAAAGAGCATTTAAGAGAATAATAATAAAATTATGAGAAATAGCAGAAACTATTGATGTCAATGTATATGAAAGCAGAAGATAAAACTGAATGTTTTCTGAAAACAGAGAGAAATCTGATCCTACTCTGGTGATAGGTGTATTGCCTGAGGGTAAGAGAAGGTTAGATGGTAAAACCCCTCTGCAAGCGAAAGGGCAAGACTACGTTTTGGAGGTTTTGAAGGCGACAAAGTTATCCTCGCTCCTTAAAGGATAGTATGGAGATCACTGTTTATGCTATCTTGAAGTTTGTAATGTCTGAACATCGCATGAATTATTGAATGAGTAGGATGAGTGGAGTGCACTATCATCACCAAAGCTGTGGATCTAAGATTATTGGTGGATTCATTCAGTCTCGAACACGATGAGATTTCTGGTCATTTAACAATTTAATCTCAGTCACCATTAGATCGATTATACATGAGGAGAAGAAGGTAGGTTGGAGATCAGAGCCCTAGTGCACTCCCGGATTAGTAGCTAAGCTTGGAGAGAGAGAGAGAGAGAGAGAGAGAGAGAGAGAGAGAGAGAGAGAGAGAGAGAGAGAGAGAGAGAGAGAGAGAGAGAGAGAGAAATAAGATGAAGATTGGCCGGAGAAAAAGCTGGCCTGCTCACTTGCAGAAGGTAGAAGTTAGCACAACAGAAAGACATTTGCTTTGCATTTCCACACAAGTTCCATGCACTTCCGGGTGCTGCACTTGTGTTGTGGTGCATGATAATGGCTAAGATCTATTAGGGCTGAATCTATACCTCTGGGCCTGTACGTAAGTAGACGTCATGAATGTTGGTAACTTAAACATTCAGATATGACTTAAACATGAATAGGATGAATATATGCTTGCTTCCTTTCATTGGAATAAGTGCGAGATTGATTGGCTGCTATAAAATGGGCTGAGAATGAAACTTCGGTTCTTGTAGTAAGCCACTTGCAGTAAGTTGTGTTTTTCCCTTAACTGTTTTGGTACATCTTTTGAACCAGGGCTTGAAATCGGGGACAAGAATTTTATTAAGTAAGGCATTGTTGTGAATATAAATTCTGTAATCCGCTCAGAGCGCATGGTTTCATCAGATGACGAAAGCACTAGTCAGCATCTGAAAGAAATAAAGGAAGAACGAAAGGTCCGGACACCATTACACTTGGTACCATCATTCATTAAGCTAATCATTGGACATCGTCAGATGCCCTATGGTTGCTGCTTTCCTTGGTAATGTTCCACACTAGTCCTCCCCAGGTAGTCCTGTTATATGCTTTCCTGGAGGATTCAACTCTCTGAAGGTTGTTACTCCAGACACACCATCAGTCCATCTCATTAAAGGTGTACCCTTTCCTCTTTTTTCCAAAAACTTTCCTTCTATTACTATTTTGAAAAATCCTCCTTCCCACCCCTTTCAATGTATCCAAGGTAGTTCATCTTTCTTTTATGAACATCGTTAAAGAACCTTAAAGTTCTTTTGATCTTTTCTAGCACCCATCCATTTGTTCGCTTACTATATGATATCCTAAACAGTCCGTAACTTTCAAAAATCTCAAAAACAGCTACCTTTTCCTATCAGAATTCTTTATGTTCCAAGTCTCACATTCATAAGTCGTTGTTGAAAGAACAGCAGCATCCAGAATTTCCAGCTTTGTCATTATGGAGATAGATCCATCCTTCCAGATTTTAGACACGTCTGACTGTTGTTTTAGCCATTCCAGTCTTCTTCTAATATCATCTGAACAGCAATTCGATCTTACTAACTTTCTCAATTCTTTCTCCGTTAAAGCACACGTTTCTTTTCTCTGAAGTTTCCCAGTATATTTCCATTGAGAATAATGAAAGTCTGTAATTTGATTATTAAAGGTGAACTGTGGTCGATACAGCTGCAATTTGGATTTCTCTCATGGGAACCATAATCTTTGCCAGATTTCAGTTGAAGTCCTCTGTTCTTACTGATCTTATTAACTATGTTAAGGATTCGTAATTGTTCTTTTTTGCCATTGGAAAGAATTACTATATCATCAGCGTAGCTCGTATTACTGATGAAGCTGACACCAAGCCTAGTTCTAGTGTTTAATCTCATCCACCGCAGCTTATGCATGATATCCTCAACATAAATGCTAAATAGGTGAGGAGAAAGTAGACATCCTAGCTTAACCTTTGCCAACCTTGAATCCAAGCAGTTAATAGAACATCTGTTCTTACTGTGATTTCATGCTCACACACTGCACAAGTTATCTATCGACCTGATAATGTGTTGGGGAAAATCCATTAATCCATTGATTACCTCTTACATTTTCATATGCTGAACAAGTCAAAAGTTTAGGATTAGTCTATTAAACAAATTATATAGGGAGTTTAAATTCAATATACTTTTCCGTGAACTTTCTAAGAAAAGGGTCTGATCTCCTACCGTTTCCTTTCTTAAAACCTGTTATAGTATTGCTTGTGGCAAATGACATCAGATCGAGATTAGTGTTGGAGGGAGGGGGGGGTTTGCACGACAGTAGACTAACACAAGAATGTTGCACTGAGTTGGAGAGAGAAAATGTGAGTTCTACGGCTTATCTGGAACAAGAAGTGATTAAAATCACTGGTATTGACAAATTCGAGAGGGTTTTCTGGAATTTTGGTAGGTAGGTGTATGATTTCTATTAGATCATTGCTTATAGATAAAACTTCCGTAACACGTAAAGGTTGATCTCTGATGTTGGAGATGTGGATATTTCTGGTGAATTAGGAAGATGACGTCAACTCCTATTTGGAATGTTGTACTGCGAAAGTTTTAGATTCTTGGCTTGCAGGTGAAGAAGTGAAAGTTTTTTTTCGGAATATGGAGAATGATAAATGCAGCAAATGAAAGGTATTGAATGGAGCAAGGAAACGTTGATCCACGAGATGTCAAAAGCAGGATATTCTAAAGTATGCATTCTCTAACAAGCCTTGTCAGGTCTCAGACAGATACACTTTGGCAGTCTAGTGAGAAAATGAATAATGATGTCTATAATCTTGTTATTAAAATGGACGGTGGTCGATTTTGTGGAGATCTGGTTTTGCATTTTATTCGGGAAAGATTTGTATCAGTCGCAGTTATATGAAAGGATAGAGTAGGAACAAGAGATGGTAGATTCTTGGACATGACATGCACATAGAGAGGAACCAATCTCCATGCCAGGGACTTCCCACTATCCGAACCTCTCTCTCCAGCACAACCTGTCATAGCATCTGGAGGGGAGTTATGCTTCAGCTGAATGGAAAGTTTCCTGAGTAGTTATTTACCGGTTCATGCCAGGATAATATCGCAGCGGCAAGCAGAACCACTGTTTCTATTCATGTATCCTTCAGAATGGATAGGATTTTAGGTACCTAATTATGATTTACAAGTGTTTATTTCATTTCCATGAAGGAGAGAGAGAGAGAGAGAGAGAGAGAGAGAGAGAGAGAGAGAGAGAGAGAGAGAGAGAGAGAGAGAGAGAGAGAGATTGTGCTTGGAGCTGTTTCATCGGAAGATGAAAGTCCTCAACCAATTAGTGGGGATAGTTGTTATTTACACCAATTAGGAGACAATATCTTTTACACAGAGGAAATGCTCGCTAAGTATGCCAGAACTCAATCACGTTCACTTGACAGGGCGCTGCATTTATATCCTATATTGCGCGTGATGTTCCCATCAGTTTCCCGGTGTAGGGTTTGATAATAAAAATAAAAAATATATAAAAAAAAGGTATTTCCCTCTGATCTTTATAAGAAACATATCTCTTCTCAATTTAACATTGGATTAGCACAGTTTAGCATATACGTTAGCTTCAGCCCCAAATGCATTTCGAAATTAGCACTTGAAAATCCCATTTATCGTGTATCGAATGATGTTATGCTGCAAAAATACCCTACGGGATTTAAAAGGTGAGTTGATATAATTATTCGTACTGAAACACAGTTCAACAGTACTTTACTAATTCTTGGATACGAAGAATATTCACGCACAGATCAGAACCTTCGAAAAAACTGATTATCAAATGCTTTACTCTTCAAATTTCGAAATCCACTTTTCTCTGTTAAGGCAAATTATGCATTCCATATGATCAGAGATTGTTTTTTTTAAGTTTCTAGTATACACTATTGCAACTGCAATGGATTGTATATCACAAAATGTTAGAGATTTATGTTAAGTGGAAAAGTGAAAATCACGTTTTTTTGTTTAAAAGTGTGAACTTTCTCATTTTGAGTGTTAAAAGATATATATTAATATATAAAGGACTAGAATTACTTAATCGACTCTGAAAACATGAATAAACTACTTTAGTTTTAAATTTTCTATTTCAGAATGCGCATGCCTGCCTTTTGCCAAAAATTTAAAGGGCTCTGCTCTAGGTTGAAAGTTGGTAATAAAACGAATAGAAGGTTGGTTACTGATGTAAGTGTTATGTTTCCTTTCTTCTTAAAAATTAAACACAAAGCGACTAAACTCATTTACTGAATTTTTTCTGTTTCAGTAATTTTTAGATAAAATGTATAAAATAATTTTAGATATAATCTAGGAGTTAACCTAATGAAGAACAAAATGTTGTTCATTAGATTAACTACGTCTTTCCGTAGCTCAGTCGGTTTCGACGATGGTCTTTGGATGAAAAGAACTGTATTTGAATCCCCAACTAAACATAAAAATCCTTTTTAAGGCGTTTTCAAATGAACATGAGTTCAGGGGTCTCATACGAAAGCATAGCAGGTTTTTTATTTTTCTCGGAGACTCGGGTTTTACATCCCTCAAAACAAGAAACCCATTAGAAGAACTAGGGGTATATACAGACATAAAACACACGGGAATAAATATTAACCGACATACTCCTTAGGTTCTAGTTTCAAAAGCCTGCATGGTACGGTGTGTTTGTGTTTGCCTATGCGTAAGTGTAAAACAGTATACACAGATAATTTAACAATATATGAAATTATTTGAAAGAATAAATCCCTTGTTGGAAACTGGCGAAACAAACACTTCAGGGTGAGTAAACTCCATCAGCTATGTTCACAAATGAACATAGCTAATGGAGTTTACACTACCTTGACAAGCACTTATTCAGTCATCTCACCGTTGATGTCTCAACCCGCCTCCTATCAGAAAGACTGGAAAGGTCTGATGGTAGATCCTGAATCTTCATCACAATCCTGAAGAACAACAAAATTCTCCGCTAAGGTTTAGAGCAACAGTAGTATCAAATGACATTGCAAATAAAATCCACAGGATTTAGATCAGTTGATGAGCAGACTAGATAATTGTTCTCTATTGACCAACCAGGCTTCCAAGAAACTTTTGATGAAGATAACGTCTAACTTCGCAACTGACGTGTAGAGTTCCGTCATTCATTAATCGCATATTTCTCCACCACACCAAGAGGAGCTCATCGAGATCATAATGAAAAATATTTTTTATCACGATTTAAGCAAAATGTCACCCTACAAATTTTGATGGAAAAACAAATTCCCTTATTAATATGTTAACAAAGATAACTTCAAACTTTGAGTATATATTGAGCGAAAATTGCTGCTCATACTTCTTTTAAAGACTCCAATTCGTTTTGACTGTTCCATATGTCATGTGTTGTGAATAACCTAAAACTCCATTCTCATTTGTAAAAGCAAAATAAAAAGAAATCATTTGTCCTAGTTCGCTTAAGGATTAGCACATCCCCGCTAAGAATCACCTGTACTGTCTACCTCTACAATTCTTCGTCTGGTAAAGAAGTGGATTTCATCCAACAAGGTGCGTATCTTTCTTCAGTTTCATGTGTATTTATGGGTGTTCGTCATTCTTCCTTATTTTAGTAACGCAGAAGCTATGCCACATCAAACGTATGCGATGAAGACGAGCGAATAATAGAGAAGAACAGAATTTCACATTGAGTTAGGTTTAGCGTCACTGTTGACGCTAAACCTAACTCAATGTGAAATTGATTGACATTTATTGACACGTCCATAATAAAAATGCAGATCTGACAATTCAGCAAAGGTGTGCTCACAATCCATTTATAATATCGTCCTGTTAGTCATGTACATTGACAGGAATAGCAAAATACATAAGTTATATTTTTAACGACAGTCGAACAAACTCCAATATGTCTTGCATGTGATCCGGGTTGTTTTTAACATTACTCAAACCAAAACATTAGATCTCCGTATTACCTTGCATCTATTTGCTTTTCACTTTGTCCACGTTCGGGTTGCATCTGCAATGGATTGTATATCACAAAATGGTTATATTTCAGACTTACAAAGATTCTCACCATTTTCATCAGATGCAATACTCAAAACACTGGAATAAAATGAAAGAAAGCGAAGAGTATTGTAAAAGTAGCTACAAAATCATGGGAGGATATTGGTTAGAATACCGAATTATGTAAGGTCCATAATATAGAAGAATATTAGATGGACAGGTAAATGTTCTAGAAGCTACTGACCAAGCTAAGATATAAACGAAACCTATAAAACGAATCAGAGACGATAAATATAACAAGAAAACTGAAGATAAAAATATTTCAAATGTCTGTAAGAATTATTTCGAAGATTGCTAAATGATACATAAAGGCATGGTGCAGTGATAAGAAATGTTCTAGCTGACTGCAATCAGCAGTACTTATCAATACATGATGTAGAAACCTGTCATAAAACTGAAACGTGGAAATGAAGGCTCTAATCTTACTCAACAGAAATTATTATTGCTGTTCCTGTTATGTTTCTCGGGTTCTGAGAATCTTCAAAGGAATAATTTTAAGACACTAACAAAACAACATGTTTAAAAAATTACTTACCTTTTGACCTGAAACAGCCCGGACCATCTTCCAGTCTGACAAGCACGTTAAATTATTGTAAAATATCTGAAAGAAAATTTTACTTTTATAATTGTAGTTTCGTGCAACGATAGCTCATACAGGCACGTCATTGCATTTATTGTCATAACAATTGTAATTGAGACTACAAAACAGATCATATGGCACTTAGATGACACATCATTAAGTGCGCATCCATGTAACAGGAGTTGAGCGGTAGTTAGTTTCGTCGATTGATGATAATCTAGGGATTGAACTTTTACTAATTATTCGCTGACCATGACACAAAAGTGTACGAAATATCTGCTATTATATAAAGGATACTTAGATTGCTAGTAAACATTTAATACTGTGCGTTATCCCAACCTTAAAATGCATAGAAATTGAAGTTGTGAAACTTTTCAAAAAGACATTTCACAAATGCAAAAGTTATTAAATATTGAACTGCACTTTCGATATTATTCGCAATCAAAAGTTTTGAAGGGTTTAGATGATGTTTTGTAGCATGAATTCTAAATCACGATTACTTCAATTAGAAGGAATTGGTCTCACTGAATTCGTCTTCTTTCTAACATGGAATTTAGGCCAAGAAGCCTGTTCCGGTTTCATGGCATCTCTTTCTTGGTCTTCTGATTCTTCTTTTTCCACTTATTTTGTATCTGTATAATAACTTTGGTAGCCTGCTGTTGTCCAATCAGTTTAAATGTTCTAGCCATTTTTCTTTATACTGTCTTATGTAGTAATTAATTGGTTTTATTTTCAGGGATTGTAAGATTTCTTCATATGTTTTGTGGTCCCACTTGGTATATCCAGCTGTTTTTCTGAGGAACTTCATTTCTGCTCTTTGAATTCGTTTTTCATCTTTCCTTTTCATGGTCCATGTTTCCCTTTCGTATAATAGACTTGGTTTTGGCAAGACACTATGCAGTCTGATTCTAGTGTGCTTTTGTACTAGAGATGGCTTAAATATATTATTTATTATGCCATTTATTTTGACAAAGTTTGATATTTTGGTGTCTATGACTTTTTCTTCTTTGTACGATAGATCACATCCCAAGTATCTGAAAGAGTTTACTTGTTCTAGTCTTGTATTATCTATCACTATTTTACTTCTTATTGGGTTTTCTCCTTTGAATGCCCTTATTTTTGTTTTTTTCTTTAGATATTGTCATATTAGATATTACATTATGAGATATCATTTAATGATTTTAATGATGTTTTTAAGTCATCTTCTGATATAGCTAATAATATTTAATCATCTGCAAATAGTAGTGTATCTATCCTCATTCGCGAGGTCATTTGTATACCAAATGGGTTAGCTTTTTCCAGATTATAGGTATATATATATTAATGAAATTTATAAATATTTCATTTATATATATATATATATATATATATATATATATATATATATATATATATATATATATATAGAGGTGAGAGGGTACATCCGTATCGTACTCCGATTGATATATCTTTCCATTCTGAGGTTTGTTCTAATTTAACTGCTATTTTATTTGGTTGTATATATTTCGTGAATGCATTGTAAAATTTGGGTTGGTATGTTTAAATCGGTTAACATTTTAAACAATTTTTGTGTACTAATTTTGTCAAAGGCTTTTTCATAATCAATAAAGGATAAGTGTGTTTCTTTTAGAAATTCTTTTTTCTATTAATACTTTTAAAGTAAGAATTGGATCTATAAGGATTTTTTATAGATTGGGATAACCAGTGCTTTTTCCCAAATGTTAGAGATTTTTCTGGCCATCTAAACCATATTAAAAATTTTCAGAAATCTTTCATTAAATTTTTCGCCTGCATTTTTGTATAGTTCTATATTTATGTTGTCTTCTCCTGGTGTTTTCTATTTTTCATCTTCTTTATTATATTTTTCAGTTCTAACATTGTTATATTTTCCATTAGGTCATTCTTTGTCTTATAAAATTTTATTTCATTGTTCTCATCTGTCCAGAGATTTTGTAAATAGGTTCCCCCCTATTTTTCTAAATCTATTGTTTGTATTTTTATTTTTTTCTTTCATTTCTTTATTCATGTATTTTATTACTTTATAGGTTTTGGGTTGTGGCTTAAATAAATCCTTTTCTAGTTCTGTTAAGAAATGGTTCCATCTTTCTCTATGTTTTTTCCTTGTTTCTCGTTTTGCAATTGCACTATTTCTTTTAAACACTACTTTTGCTTCTATTGTTTTGGAATTTAGCCATTTCTGGTAACTGTCCTTTTTGGATTTTATTATATTTTCTATTTCTCTGTTCCAGTCTCGTAGTCTCCTCTTTTTCTAATCCATTCTTGCTTTATTCCTGAGGTTTCTGTTGCTGCGTTTGTGAGAATTTGTTTCAAATTTTCCCATTCATCTTCTATGTCACTTGATTCATGTGTGGTTTCTGTTTTTAAATTTGTGCATTTTGGATACTGTTGTCTAAGTTTAGGTTCCTCTAATGAAGAAATTTTGTAGCTTGGCTGGTAAGAATTTTCAATTCGATTTGATTTTAGCCACTTTGGTTTAAAACGAATTTTTGCTGATACCATATAATGATCAGAGTTTAATTCAAAGCCTCGATATGCTCTAATGTTCTAAAATAAATTCTGCTAATTTAAAATTTGTGATAACGTAGCCAACTGAATTAATATAATAAATTTAATGAACTCTCATCTTAAGGGCAAAATAAAATGCTTTAAGAAGAATATAGTAATGCATAATTATATTTTAATATGAATATTATTCTAATACGTTCTTCAGGGTAATTCACAGAAAAGTTTAGCTAAAATCTTTTTAACGTCTCTAATTGAACTTTTCAAAATAATTTGTTGATAAAACGGTCGAAGCGTGGTTAGATGATAATAAAGAAGTGAATGTGTGTAGAAAATGTAGGGAGAATGAGAAATTGTAGAGTATTTCTGATCGTGAGTGTGATATTTTTGTCAAACTCCAGAATGAAGAAAATAGGGATATGACAAGAAACGGAGAGGTTGTACCAGAGAATTGTGAGAGTGTGAATGTAGAAAGTGTGAATGATAATATTAATGGTTTTACTGAGAATAAAAAAGATGAGATAGACGCAATGAGTGAGATCGCGTTGTTGAATGGTGCGATACAAAGGGCAAAACAGCAGCTAGAACGTATGAGCAAACGTCGACTGAATGAACCAGCCAATAATAAAAAGTATGACAGGAAAAATAGACGTATGAGTGTGAACATGAACAAAATGAAGGATAGAGTGCTGTATGGAGACTCATTAGTACGAGGTGTGATAGTAGAGGATTTGACAAAATCGTACCAACCTGGTGCGACCATAAAGGATGTAACTGAGTCTATTAGAGAGCAAAAGGAAAGGGTGAAAGAAATGATTGTTGTGGCAGGTACGAATGATTTGAAAGGAGACAAATTGGAAATGATAGAAGACCTGAATGAATTGTTTGAGGTAGCAAAAGAAAAGAGTGAGAGAGTTAGAATGATTAGTCTTTTGTCACGGTATGACAGTGAAATGTTTAAAAGGAGGGCCATAATTGCGAATGACTTTATGCTTGGGTTATGTATGACGAGTGGTGTGGAATTTGTGGACGTGTGGAGTGAGTTCGATGGGCGAAAGGATCTATATAAGATGGATGGCTTGCATTTGAATGGTTAAGGTGTAAGAAGACTTGCTGAATGTGGTGGATGTGCAAATTCAGGGAAACTAGATTTATTAAGGGGGGGGGGAGTAGATATACAGTCCTTAGGGAGGCAGTTGAATGTAAGAATATGCCCGAGCAAATAAGGACAACAAATCAGAGTGGGATAGTTAATATAAGGCATCAAGCTAGGGTTGGAGATAATGAGGGTCTTAAATTCATGTACACTAATGCTAGGAGTATTAGGAACAAGAAGGAAGAGTTTTGGGCCATGGTTGGCACTTCCAAACCACAGGTTATTGGTATTAGTGAAACATGGCTGACTGTTGATGATATAGCTAGTGGGATTGAATGTGATGGGTATAGTGTGTTCAGGAAAGACAGGGAGAATAAAATGGGTGGAGGAGTATTGTTGATGATAGCTGCAGCCAAGGAGAATAGAAGTTGAATTGCAGGATAGAGAAAAGAACACATTTGAGGCAATTTGATGTGAGATTGTGGCTAGAAGAACTAAATATACAATTGGGTGCTGCTATAGACCAGGTGATGGAAAAGATGGTGGTGACAGTATGCACAAGCAAATAGAAGAAATGAGTGGAAGGAGGGTGATTATTATGGGAGATTTCCACTATGGTCGCATTGATTGGAGTGAGGAGAGGACACACGGGAGGAAGAAATTGGATTTTATGCGGTTATTAAGGGATAAATATCTGCGACAGCATGTAATGGAAAATACTGGGGTCAGAGAGTGTTTGACCTTGTAATTACATCTGAGGATTTGGCTGTTACAAATATGACCACATTGCCACCAATCGCTGAGAGTGATCATAGGGTCTTGACTTGGGAGGTGGCTAAAGGTATAGAATTTTCAATTAAGACAGGGTACATGTGGAATTATCGGGCTGGAAAGTATGACAAGCTTAGGAGTTTGATTGATTCAGTGCCATGGCATGTACAACTGACTGTAAGGACTAGAAGTCGATAGTGCATGGGAGGTAGTTAAGAAGTGTTTGCATCAAGCAATGGCTAACTGTATACCTAGAGTCCGAATAATAAATCAAGTAGGGGTTAAATGGATGAATAACACCATTAAGCTTGAGCTACAAAAAAAGAAACAACTATGGAGGGAATTTAAGGAGAAAGGTGACCTGCAAGCACATGAACGGTATAAAGCGCAGGCCAGAAGGGTAACGAGTGTGGTAAGAAAAGCAAAAAATGATTACGAAAGAACATTGGCCATGCAAGCTAAAGAGAATCCTAAACAGTTTTTTAGATATGTAGCAAGTAAAAGGAAAAATGTACATGGCAGAATGAATTTAAAGAATGCCGATGGTAGGGAGGTAACTGAATCAGTTGATATAGTTGAGTTACTGAGTGAGCACTTTTCAAGAATATATCATCCAAGTTGTGACATTGCAGAAACGAATTGCAGTAGATTATACGGGAATTGTTGTGAATGAAGTGGAGGTGATTAGTCTATTGCATAACCTCAATGTCAATACATCCGTGGGATTGGATGGTTTACCAGCTCGTGTCATACGAGAAGCAGCTAAAGAATTGTCAGTACTCTTGACCATTTTGTTTAATTTGAGTCTCGGGTCTGGGTTAGTCCCGAGGTGGTGGAAAGAGGGGAAAATAGTTCCACTGCATAAAGGTCGTTCCAAGACTGCTGTTGTAAATTACCGACCGATTAGCATATCAGGAATCATTGTCAAGGTCTGAGAGAAATTAGTCAAGAAAAGAATACAGGATTGGATAGATGAAAATGGGATGTTGTACGGGGGACAACATGGTTTTGTGAAGGGTATATCATGCCTCAATAACTTACTCACGTTTTATAACACAGTGACGGCTGAACTGGATAGGGGTAATGGGTTTAGAGCAATACTACTGGACCTTGCCAAGGCTTTTGATAGGATACCACATAGAATCCTAATCAGTAAACTGGAGCAGATGGGGATAGATATAGGGTTGGTGAGATGGATAGGAGGGTGGTTGAAGGAGAGATACCAGAGAGTGGTTTATTCAGGAGGGGAGTCTAAAAGACGGCTTGTGACTAGTGGAGTGCCACAGGGCTCTGTTCTTGGACCACTGCTTTTCAATTTTTTCATCAGTGATATAGCAAAGGATTTGGGAGGAAGTGTTCACCAGTTTGCTGAGGATGCAAAGTTGGGTAGAGCAATTATGAGTGCATAGGATGTCAAAATTTTACAGGATGATTTGGATAGTTTTGAGGACTAGGCTAGGAAAAATGGATGTCAATTTAAAGTGCCAAAGTGTAAGGTTATGCACTTTGGGGTGAAAATAATATCAGCAGTATATCGCATTGGTGGAACCGTACTCGAGGAGATTGATGAGGGCAGGATTTTCGAGTGTTGGTGGATAGGGAGTTGAAGTTTAGAGGGCACATTGCAAAAGTGACTAAAACAGCTCACCAAATCACTTGGCTTCTGAAAAATATTTAACATGCAGAGACAAACAAGTTGTTGTTCGTCTGTATCGAGCCTTGATAACACCCCATCTGGACTACTGTGCCCAGTTACGGGCACCGGGGTTTCTTCGTGATGGGGAGGAAGTGGAGAGGATTCAGAGACGAGTGACCAAGATAGCCGGTCTGTGGAATGAACCTTATGAGAATAGGTTGAAGATTTGTGGGTTGCAAAAATTGGTCGATAGGCGAAGGAGGGGTGATTGATTGAGACATTCAAATTACTGAAGGGTTTCTGTAAGAGTGATCCAGAAGATATTTTTGAAAATATGACTGGTGGTGGGAGGACTAGGGGCCATGAATGGAAGCCGGGTAGGAGTGTGGTTGACAAGGGTGTTAGAGCTAGGTTTTTTACTTGGAGAGTAGTGAATGAGTGGAATAAGCTTCCAGAGTCTGTTGTGGGAGTTACAACCGTGAATGAGTTCAAGGCAAGGTATGATAGATACTGTGTGAATGTCGAATAGTTGTTCTTGACATAATGTTAGGGCCTCCATCGATGAGTCTATCGACTCCTTGGAGTTGCCCGGAAAATAATAATAATAATAATAGTAATAATAATAATAATAATATTAATAATAAAACACCACAAATATATTCATCTGATGACGTTTTTCTGAATGAAATTTCCAGTTTATATATCTGACCCTCCCACGCCCAAAAAAAAGTAAAGATAGTTTTTGGGACTCGTTTCTGTGCAGTCTGTTTTAGAAACAAGACTGCAAAAGACGAACTAGTAAAGACCATCAACTTAAAAATGCACTCGATATGTTATCAAATACTTCAGTTTTTTGCTCTGAATATTTAGCATCAGTCTATCTCAAAAGTTATCAAGCTTGGAAACACAAAACGGAAAACAAATTAACCAAACTTTAAGGATCAGTGATGTGAAAATATTCATGAAAAGCCACAGAACTCAAATGTTATACAAACTGAAATATCAGAAGACGACTTAAGCAGGTTACCTGAAATAGAGCGAAGGACTATTTGCGATATGAAAGTGCTAATAGTGATCAGTTTTGTTTCTTTACAAAACTTGATTATATATCTACCCTATAAATAATAATCCTTTTTATGTCACTTTTTTTGAAACGTTTTGAAACTCAGGGACTACCATGAGTGTCGAGTCGTCAAAATTCGAGTCATCAGAATTCAAGGAGAACCGGCCTACGAGTCTGGCACCCGTGGGGGGGTAGTAGCCAAGGGTGGGGCGCGTCCCTTTCGTGTCCTCAAAATTCAAGTCGTCAGAATTTAAGGAGAACCGGCCTACCAGTTCGGAACTCAAGGGGGAGGTTGGGCGCCGCAGGAGCCAGGGGAGCGGAACTCCCCTTTCGTATCTTCAAAATTCGAGTCATCAGAAGGTTGGGCGCCAAACAGATACTCCTGCAGCATATATATATATATATATATATATATATATATATATATATATATATATATATATATATATATATATATATATATATATATATATATATATATATGTATGTATGTATATATATATATATATATATATATGTATGTATATATATATGTATATATATATATATATGTATGTATGTATATATATATATATATATATATATATATATATATATATATATATATATGTATGTATATATATATATATATATATATATGTATATATATATATATGTGTGTGTGTGTGTGTGTGTGTGTGTGTGTGTGTGTGTGTGTGTGTGTGTGTGTGTGACTCATATATTATATATTATGTACTAGTGTGTTGAATACTACTAGTTTCAAGGAGAAAACTCGCTTCTTCTTTCGAATGACACAAGTTAACTCAGCTTTATTTGATTTTGTTTTAAAAATAACCTTGTAAACGTTTTTGTTGCATCCTGTATAAACCCAGTTCTTTCCACCTAAAAACCATTATCAATGCTCGTCAAAGAAATCAGATACTAATAAATGTTTCTATGAGTATCATGAATTTAGTAAAAATATCCTTACATGTGCAACAGCTGTTGCTTTACCAGACTAGGGAAATGCAAGAGGACCATTAAACTATAGAAATGGGCAGGTATACGCAGTAATCTAACATACGACACCAAAAGATATTTGCAAGAATGCAACTTACATTATCTGCTACTCGATGTAAAAATGAATACAAGGAGTCTAGTTGAGATAAGTATAACTGCTCTAGTTCAGATAAGTAGAACACTACGTAAAAATATTCTCTTTTTTATGAAAGGGCAGCACTATTAACTGTGCCAAACATCAGTGATGTCAATAAGAACCGAACACTCGAATGTTGTATGGAATATAGTGACCTATCCATAGTGCAATTTGGTTTGTGGTATGGAACGATGCTATCCACGTTTCTGATGATTGGTGAGTGCAAATATGAAGCACGTCTGGCAAATGCCTATGTCATATAGTTCATTTTAACTGGGAAGTTTATAGGCACATGTGCAACTGGGCCACCATATAGACTCGAGCACACTGTATGGTCAACAGTTCTGAGTCTTCTTGAACCCATGTGTCCCAATCAATTATTTGATCCATTTATGAAAAACCAACTATGGAAAGAACATGAAAGTACTCTGGCGTCACTGATGCTAGAAATTACATTAAAGTATTAGAAATCCCAGAAAATCTTGCCACACGAACGACTGTTAGCCGTTATCCCTAATCCATTTATTAAAACTACCTCAAGGGTAGTTTTAATCTATATTTATGCCGTGCCATCAGTGAATATTATCTTTTACCAAAACGTTTGTACTCAACAGATCATTAACATATGTTACAATAACATAGGTCATAGCACTATCTCTTCTGGGGCTTCGTATTTTATTATATATGTTTCGTTATTCATCAGTAACTATTCTAATGCTATATCTAGGCACTTTCAGAAGGAGTAGCTCCTGACGCACACAGTTTAATGCTTTAGATATATCAAGAAAAAAGACTACAGTGTAAATTCATTTATTTACTTTGATCGTTCATACAAGCGTATTTTACATACATTTATTTTTTCATTTAAGCGTTTAGCGAAATTGTTTTAGTCATTTTCAAAAACTATATTTTATGGATTCTTCCTGTGTTTATAATCTAGTTTTGTTTTTGTCTTTATAATATTTTTAGTTCATTTATACTCCAGTGCATGTGAAGATCCTTTTGTTTTTCCAGTAATTCGTTTATGACATTGCGATTAGCTGACTGCATGTTTAATCACATTAATAAATCACATTAATAAATTCCAAAGTGTATCCGTAAGTTTGATGTCATTCATGGGAAAAGTATCTTTACAACTATGACATTTCCATTTTAATTTCTTACCGTTGACATCAATCTAAAACTCAGATTCCTATACATGCGGGATGATAATATTCACAGAATTCCTAAGAACAGTATAGTGTGTCGCTTTTATGGATGTATGTACCTTTGAAAAATCCAATAGAGTTTTGTTATTAGATTTTCATTGCTATATTCTGTGCTATTATCCAAGTTTAAATCAATTTAAGCTTCTAAATGTAGTATTTATCGCAAATCATGAGCTGCAATGACCGTTTATGTAACAATGCAATATTTAGATTTAACGGAAACAGTAAGGGTTGTTAATGTTCACAATAATCGCTTGTCACTCTGTTTCCCTGTTTTCTAATCCACTGACACTTTTATTCTGTCAAATTGTTGAGTTTCTCAAGTTAAAACACATGATATTCGTAATAGATGATAGAGACAGAGAAATGAATGCACAGCCATAATTCTGTACATAACAGGGGCAATTCCTAGCAGCCATATTTCACAATATACGATTGTTCCTTTTTCTCTCTCTCTCTCTCTCACATTACGTTCCACTATGTGCTGGTTTGCTGATCGATAGTTGCAATAATATGCATGTGACTTGCAATCAATCCGTGTAATTGCTATAGGAAATCTTCTGTCTAATCAGTCTGTGTATGTGTGTGTGTGTGTGCTCGCATGCCTAGTAACTGTTCAAAAATGTTGGCTTTTAGAATTTCAATTTACAGTCCTTAATATTTTACCGTCCTATAAAAACAAATTATATGGAATATTATACTTGTCTCTTATTTTATTTCTCTCCAATCCAATATTATTTTAACTCATTCCAATGTAATAACACTGTGATTAGTTACTTTTAGCCTGCGCCGCGTAGGAGAACTCACGCACTTCCTCAAGTTGTAGAAATCTATTTGTTTAGAATAAAAACATTGAGAATAAAAACCCATCATTTCGATAATGATTTGTCACCACTTTTAGGCGTATCTAATTAAGTTTGCGGTCTTTCACTATTGCGGTCACAGGCAACAGCACACACATTGAGCTTGAGATTAGAAACTTATGTCAACAAATTTTCTTTCGTACATGCTCCAGCAGGAAGTATAGGGAATATTAGACAGAGCTAGACCATATTTTTATTAGTAGTAGTAACAGTATTATTATGTTTGCTTGTTCTGTATACAAGTACACCGTAAGAAAGCCATGCGATCGGAAAGTATCTGTGGGATGTATATGCAGTTGAAATAAATGCGTTTGATTTACTCAAAAACTGATATTTTTCAACGAAACATTCAATGCTGGGAAAATTATTCTGTTACTTAATTTTTAACATGATTTATGCACGAGTATTATTTATGTTTCGTGACTCATAAAGATATTCAATTTAATGCTTTCTTAAGTAATCTAGATGATAAACGATTTTCTTTATAGGTAATCATAATTTCTTGGCTTAAGTAATGCCTGATATGACAAAAATCCTGAAGACGTTTAACTTTATTATGTCCAAGCTGGTATTTTAAGTCTTTTAGGAAACATACATCGGAATTATGGTTAAAGAACTTCTTTATGTTCAAGACACGCTCCTCCCACTTATTCGAAATCATAAGGAGATATCTTGCGTTCATTTTTAATAACTTGGAGAAGAAATAAAAATGGGGCTATATTAGTTGAGTATATACAAGATTTCCAATAAATTCCAAGAAATGGGAAATAAGAAACTTTAACGAATATTTATTAGGTTAAAATCAACCGATTAACATTTCTGTTGTAATTTTGTTTTAATGAAGGAAATAGGGTGCATTTGTAATTATTCAGCTCATTAAACAAACTATAAAATGGATGAGATGAATTGTATTAAACAGCTACAGTAGAATTTCGACTGCATTTATTTCTTTATTATTAATTTCGAAAGAAGAACATTGGTCATAATCTACTAAATATCTTGCTAACGTTTGAAAGTAGTGGGGGAGGGGAGCATCTCAACACTGAACTACAAAGAAACTCGCCTATTTCGATCTAACAAGTCAAAATATTCTACTAGTAGTAAATGAAACTAGGATTTGTTATTTCCATGGAAAGTGAGAAGCATTATATTATATCCATCATTTCCAGGTTCGACTCCATTAAAGTTATAATATTTATGTTTAATGATGTGAACTTCATTCATGTAGGATTTGTTTCACAAGGTATAATAAGTTAACTCACTTCAGGAGAGATTAACCAAAAACAAAAAACATCGATTGCCTGCAATTTGATAATGTGCTTTTGTTGTCTTGAAAATAGTCCATTCGTGTAATAGCTAAAGTTTAAAAGTTCTGGTTGTGTTGGAAATGGCATTATGTTTTCTCCAGAACATATATTTCAGCAATAAAATAGAGTACTGATGATATTCAGTAATTGCTGAAGCTATTGTTGTTCGGATCTGTGGAGCTTTATGGTCTATCGCCACTAGGAATCGCTTCTTTACAACTATACAACTACGGTATAGTTGTAAAGTGGAACAAAGCTTTCAAATTTTAGCCAATGCCCATTAATGAAATAACTTTTCTTTTAACTGGATTGTTGTTAATTCTGTAATCAGTTAGTAGTTGAGTAACTTAACGCATTATTCTAAGTAGTAATTTCTCTTCTATTTATTGCAATAACAAATGTACTTTATACATTTGTCATTGACTCTAATGTAACAGGTACAGTCTAGAAAGATAATCCATATATAACGATAATTATATCGATATCACGATATCACAATAATTATTCGCTGTTACGATAATTAAATACGATAGGTATTTAATTACTTTTGCAAAATGAATCTGGCTCAATTTTCTGTAGAACCGTATGATATTATAGCTTAGTAATTAGTGGTATTTTGAATCACCGTTTTCTACTGGAACATAATAATATTCGTGCTTTTTATTTCTACAGGTGAAACATAAATGTTTCTTATATGCCTGAAAAAAACTATGAAAGGGAACTAAACTGAGCTAGATCGGATTTAGTTGAATTAGAATTAAAGCTAAAGAACCTTCGGATATCAAACACGTTTATCGTCTTTTAATTTTGCTCCTTCCTATGGTAGTTCATATCAGAAGACTCACCATACGAGATACGAAACCAGATAAGTTCCCATAATAAATTACCAACAGATAATTTACATTCATTTCAAAAGATTATAAGCGTTCATCGCTTACTATACTGGATTTTTATCCCAAGGTTTTCCACATGAGCAGGAAATGGGACGATATGATATCCTCCTAACTATGATACAGAGATTAGTAGGGGAAGTTAATCCAAATATTTTCACATGGATGGTTTTTTTTTGGGGGGGGGAAAGGAGGCTTATCAAGTTGGTTTTGCTGAAATTGTAAAACGGTTTGTTGAAACTTACAGTTATTTACTTTCTTTCTTTTTCTTAACGTCCTAGACGGGATTCGAACATCGGCCTTTCCAACCCAAGAAAAAGACTGAGCTACCGAAAATGTATCAAGTGACAGAATGATTGGCCGAGTGGTTAGCTGACCATTATCCTTACAATAGACTGCAGGTTCGAATCCTCCACTGGATTTATGTATGGGAGTCTTTGTAAGTGGAGATGAATGTCACCGTTTTAAGACCTGGAGTAGCTTGGAAAGTTTCGTGTTTAAAGCATGGTGTTTGTATTATATAAAAAACAAAACATTAGCAAGTAATAAAAAAGGAGCTTAGTTCATCTAATGCATTGTATATTGACAACCATCGAGTTGAGTCACCTAACGAATTAGACATGAATTGTTTCCATTAGAGTAGATTAGGTGGATTGATTCTTTACGCCTTTGCGTTGTACACATACATACATACATACATCATCAAATCGCACCCTTCCTAATTTGGTTGTGGGGGCAACAGCTGCAAAAGGAACTTCCAATTGTCACGATCCTCTGCCACCAAGCTCAGGTGTTCTGGTGGGATTCCCAAACGTGTCTACCCAAGGTTTTGGATAGAAACTATCGAGCGAGTCCTTGGCCTTCCACGTGGTCAACCACCCTCTGGCTTGGCAAAGAGAGCCTGCCGAGGGAGCCTCTCTTGTGGCATTCTGACCAGGTGCCCGTACCAACGTAATTGTGATCTCTCAACACGGAGAAGCAGCGGTTGAGTATTGAGGGTTTCCCTAATTGCAGAGCTTCTGACCCTGTCGAGTCTTGTCATCCCCGCAACCCCTCGAAGGAACCTCATTTCACCCGCTTCGATTCGTGTCCGCATTCTTTAGGTCATTACCCAACTCTCATGAACATAGGTGTGGATGGGGACATAGACTGTATTGAAGACAGTCAGCTTTGCTTTCAGGCTTAACTCCCGCTTCAATACTACCGAACGGCCAAGCTCCCGCAATATTGAACTTGCTAAGCCAATTCGAGTATCTAGCTCTATGTCCCATTTCCATCATTCGTGAATATGGACCCAAGCTATTTAAACTTCTCCACCTGCCCCATTGGGACTCGAGTTACATTTATAGTGCACTAGGATGGTTGTCTTGAGACCACAAATGTTTCTGTTTTGGCCACACTAATCTTCATTCCGGCATCTGCATAAACAGCTACAAACCAGTCCAGGGTCCGCTGGAGGTCATCTGTGGAAGAGCTAAGCAGAACTAAGTCATTTGCAAAAATTAGACGTCCAATGGTACATCTTCCAATTTTGACAGACCCACTGCCTCGGCTGTGTCTATCAATCCAGTCCATAAATATTATGAAAAGGAGGGGTGACAGAACACACCCTTGGCAGCGGCCCACGGACTCTGTGAAAGGTTCAGACTTCGTGCTGTTCTGACACAAAACTCTGGGCATTCATGCAGGGACTTGATGGCAGCTAATAGTTGGCCATCCACTCCATACTCCTGTACTACTTGCAAAGCTTATCCCGAGGAATCCGGTCATATGCCTTCTCCAAGTCCACAAAACATGTGTAGACATTCTTGCATATTCCCAAGATTTCTCAATTACTTGCCTTAAAGTGAAGATTTGGTTAGTGGTGCTTCTAACAGGACACAAGCCACATTTTTTCCCCTGGAACTTTGACTCAACTATGCTCCTGCACCGTTTTCCAAGCACTTAACATGCACTTTCCCAGGCAGGCTGAGCAGAGAGATGCCACAATAGGTACTGCAATCCTTCTGGTCTCCCTTCTTAAAGACCGGTATTATTATGCCTGTCTGCCATTGTTTTGGTGCTCGCCTAGTTATCCAAGCAGCCTAACACACTGGAGTCTGCCAGAGAACACCGTCTCGATTTAAGGCTTTTAGCATTTTGGAGCTGAATTTCATCATCGCCAGCAGCTTTGCCCGATTTTTGCGATTTTATTGCTAAATGAACCTCTTCTACTATGAGACTAGTCATTGCCCCGATCTGCACCTCTTGGATGTCCACCAGTGCTGGGCTACCCGGTTTAAGAAGGCTCTCAAAGTATTTCCTCCATCCTTCTCGGTTGTTAAAAGTGCACCATCAGAGGCCTTAATTGCCCTTGCTGTGCACGATTTCTCCCCTCGAAGGAGGCGGCGGATGGTCTGCCAGAATACTTTATTTGTATTTGCATAGGATGAGTCTAATCTTTCTCCAAAGGATTCCCAAGCCTTCTGCTTTGCTGTCTTTGCTGCCTCAGTAGCAGCATTTCGTGCCTTAGTATACCGCAAACGCATCTCAGGTGACCTGACTATAAGCCATGTTAGGTAGGACTCCTATTTTGCCCGAACAGTTTTTCGGACTTCTTGGTTCCACCAAGGTGTCCTTTTCTCACTGCCCGTTTCCACGCCGAGCAGATTTCCGCCACAGCACGAGAGTGCAGAGGCAGCGACAGCTGTTCTGAACAGCTTCTACTCCTCCTCAACATCTGCAGTATGCTTGGAAATCTCTTTGAGCCTGGAGGAAATGTCATCTGCAAAATTCTTCTTCACAGCCTCATTTTCCAATGTCCCCCATTTCACGAGGTATAGCTGCTTAGGCCTAACAGCGTTGATAGTAGCATCTAGTTTCTGAAGCCGCAACGTGCACACAACAAAATGGTGGTCAGTTGGGAGTTCTGCCCCTCTTCTCACACGAACGGCCAACACTGTGGAAAATAGGTCTCCTGAGACAATAAAGAAATCAATCAGAGACCTTTGTTCTAGTATATCCCTGTACCAGTTATACCTATGGACTTCTCGGTGCTGAAAGAAGGTATTCATTATAGACAAGCTATTAGTACAGCAGAAGTCCAATAATTTCAACCCATTCGCGTTAAGGTCTGGGGTGCCATTCCTCCCAACCACACTCCTCCATGTCTGGTCATCTGTGTCAACATGTGCATTGAAGTCGCCCATTATTAGAACTGATTCCATGTCTGCTACCCTGTCAAAAGCAGCATCCACTTCCTCTAGGAAGGCAGATTATTCTGACTCCAGATTAGGTGTATAGGCGTGCACCACATCCAAATCATGGTTTTTTATCTGAAGCCTTGAAACACATACCCGTCCCCCCCAATGGGATCCACTCAGCAACACAGTCTGACAGCTGGGCGCTTGTGAATATCCCCACACCCGCCTGAGCAGACATAGTCGGGCTCACACCAGAGTAGTAGAGCTTCCACCCCTTATCCAGGTCGACAGTTCGAGAGCCTCTCCACTTGGTCGCAGAAAGCCAGACTAAGTCTAGCCGGTAGCGCTTGGCTTCCTCAACCAGTTCCAACTCCTTCCCTGTCAGAGAGAAGATGTTCCAGTTGCCATTCTCGTCCTTTTTCAGAACCATTTCTTTGCGCTGCCCCTAAACACTTCCATAAACGGGTAGCAGGCCCATTGTTGAAGATTCCTCTAGCAGAGTGCTGAGGAGTGGTGTCAAAGGGAGACTGCTTTATTTAAACCGGGATAACAATTAATTTATTGAGGCGAGTTTGCTGCATCAGAATATTGTGTGGTTGTCTGCAAGATTTTCTGTTTTACTGCAAAAAAAAATCACAAGTTTCTAAAATTGTAAAAAAAAAAAAACTTTTTTCTGAGGCCAACCAACTAAAACTCATTTGAGACCAAGGTACTCATGGAATACTTAACTCGATTTGATTTGATATTTATTATTTTTTTGGCAGAAAAAAGACCAGGTGCAACTTAAGAAATTTTTATTGTATCATTAGTGACAAAAAATAGCGTTCATGCAGATTATTTTAAAATTTTAATGGTACTGTTTCATGACTAAAGTTACAGGAACTATGTTAAAATTTATTTAATTATGATAATAGTCACATTTTCATTATGTGAAGTTGTTGTTCTGCCAAGTTAGACTCAAATAAGCGTATTACTAATTCCCATTTACTAATTATGGAAGCAGTCTCAAAGAGAACTTAATGTAATGCAGTAGTGAAGATCGTTGAATGGGAATCAAATTGCACATAGTGTGTGTGTGTGTGTGTGTGTGTGTGTGTGTGTGTGTGTGTGTGTGTGTGTGTGTGTGTGTGTGTGTGTGACGTGACTTGCAATCATCAAACGATACGATCAGAAGAGTTGCCATAGAAACATCATAGGAATATTATTGTTACTTCTGTCTATACAACCTTGTGAATATATTTGTTGGAGAATACCTAGTCAAAAGGAAAATTTTGTCTTAGAAACCATGTGTTTTCAAAGAGTAATAAACTGTAGAATGCTCTGAAAAATATTTACTGCGATGACTTTGATAATTACATAAACAAGTACGTACTGTATTTTGTATCTTTCGTTTTGTTTCGTGATTTTTCGAAAGATAATTTTCGTGAGATATTAGTTTAGGTATATCGCATATTTACTAATTTAATAAAGATAAATTTTTATACATATTTTGTATAACAGTTTCATTCATGAAAGCTTCTTATCCTATCACATATTTAGTATTATGAGTATTCTTTGGTTAAGACAATGCAATATCAAGAGGTCGAATAAAGATATATTCGAAGCCACTTCAAGTCTTATATAATAGTGAAAATCAAGATGATAACAAAGAAAGGTTTTATACGGCTGTTCGACTACTGGATAACCGCATTATTCATGCTAATGTCTGTAGTTAAAGAGAAAACTATTCTCATGCAGTAATGCATTTCAATATTTCATAAATATATAACATCTTTAAACATCAAAGATTTCTGAGCGATCGTTAAACAACTTAGATCTTCATCCCCAAAAGTAATAAATAAAATGCGCAATCTGAATTCAGGTAAATTATTTCTAAAGGATGTGAAATCTCTCTTCCTGAATGTTCTCTGACCAGATGTTACCAAGCTTCTATTTTCACTTTTGTGATGTAATTTGTTTGGTTATAATGCCTAATTTATCATTTTATATCCCAATTTATCAGTTTTCAGATCATTCGTTTTGTGACTTAATGAATGCCACCAGTCAGTGCCATCATCATCATCTGTATTTAATAAGAGAGCCTGTAATGATAGTAGTATTTTCAAAAAGCTCAGCAAGAATAATATTATCACTAGGTGTGGCAACATAAAACTAAATTGAACGAAATAAAGCCTAATTAAGATACATTAAAGAACCTTTTCAATTACCGCAGAATATCGATTATTATATTACAGGTTTAAGCACATGCAACAAGGATTTGCTGAGGGACTTTTTTCTTGTGATAACCTGTAACACAAATAACACATACACACATTGACTTTGTCAATTATTAATACAAGTTTGTTTTTAACAAAATTAGTTCATAACAATTCAAATTATTTACCGTAAAAAACCATGGAGTCGCATACGTCAAGTGAAAATGAAATTACTTGAGAAGATATGCGTCGTCTCTTCTAATTAGTACCTGATTATTTCATATCTGGTTATTTATTCCGTGGTTATTGATGTGCTCTGGTTGTTTATGAGTTTTTGACGGATACTCAGAAAAGTATAGAAAATACTCAGTCTTAGAGTAATGGGTTATTACGATCAATCTTGCAATGTCACCACTTAATCAATGGTCTCAGATTAAAATAGATTTAAAATTTCATTTATCTTTTAATTCATTAAGATGAGATTAATTATACTTCCTTATGCCCACCTGAACTGTTTTTCAGATAAGTTATGAAGGTCAAAGCGTTTTCAATCGTCGTGTTTTTGCTGTGTGCAGTTGGTTTTGCATACCAAGCTATCGTCTTCTTATTGCAATATCTCCACTATCCAGCTTACACTGACGTCGCCGAAGTCAGGATGGATTCGGTTCCAATTCCAGCGATTACATTCTGCAACAGGAATCCGTAAGAGAGTTGTATAATACTCATTTTATTAATATTTTTGTAAATTTTTAAAACAGATAACATGTATATGTATAGACTGCATAATTTACGTTAAAAGATTTCGGGTCGTGCACTGATTTCCCGTGCAACATAAGAATCGATATCAATGGAGGTTCTTATTAGAGAACTTAGAACTGTTTGGCTTTGCATTACTGTATTATTTATGAACTTCTCTTAATTAAATGAGGATTTGCAACTCATAAGTGTTTCAGTTCCGCTGATGAAAGCCGACCTTAGCAATAATTCCATCTTCAACTTACGTACATCTTTAGTTTTTGGAATGCTTTGATTCACAGCGGTTTGTATTTTCGTTTCTTTCATTCCTTATATTATATTCCGTAAATGAGTTCTATTAGCGCAACATAAATCATTATACCATCATTGACCTGAACACATTCTAATCCACCACTTTGCATTTTTTTTTCAGAACTAAAAACCCCTATTTTTGCAAAAAGTTTAACCCACTGTGCTTCAACATTACTGAAAGCGTCTAGAATAAGACGGAATTAGACACTGAGGAAAGAAAAATATTACTCTTTTCTATTTTCAGAAAAGCACGTTACTAACACAGCAAACTAAACTTTTGGTTAGTGGTTCTGCCAAAGAAAAACCCACATTTTAGCATCTTTCTCTGTTGTACAGGTAAATCCGTAAGCAAATTCCTGAACAGGCAAGGATTACTACAAATTATAAATTAATATTTATATATTATTCAACTATATTTGGCCTGGGTTCCTTAAGAAAATTAAAAAATAACGTGTAGAAAAAATATATTTTAATTCTTACTAAACTTTTCAAAATTCGAAAAAAAATTTAAATCAGTTGTTCTTTATTTACTCATTACTGCCGGTAAAACCAAAAAAATAGCGTTCGTTTGTCACTTGATCCACTTTGTTGACGTTTATACACAAAAATGACTTTTCTCATGACAACGACGAATGTATGGCCAGCAAGTATCCTTGCGTTCGGCTTGGGGGCATGCGTGAGCGTTAGTATATTCGGGATATTTTTTGAATATAGTGGTTTTTAATTTCTTAAAATGTAACAAATAAAAAATATGTATAACTTATATTTAATGGTTCTTGGTGAAATAGTATAATTCTCTATGGGTTGAAAGATTATATAACTTAAATATAATTTAGTTTGCATAACTTTTTTTCCTCTCGTGGAAAAAGGAAATGTGACTTAAATAATTAGTCAATATATGCTGGAATATTTTCCAGTTCGCCCCCCTGAGAATGCTTTCTCGCATCCCATGGGATGCACGCACTTCTGGTTAAAAAACTGTTACTTTAATCTATTCACACACTCTCCTATGTATGGCAAACCGTGCATTTTCTGGCCCTCTTTGACTGTTTCCTGTAAGGGAAAAGCTATGTTTTGGGGAGATGAAACAAGTCCACCACTGTATAAGACAACTAATGCACCTTCAGTTCAGTTAAAAATCTCAAGATTATTGTTTGACGTCCTAAAAAATATTCTAATCCATGTCCCACCCTTCTCAAGGATGAACATTATAATTCAGATTTTTTAAAAAAATTAATGTTTTAATTTTTTTTAAATAAAAAAAAGAGTTATTATTGAAATGAAGGTCATATACATATTTTCTGTGTTTTCTTATACGAAAGTGTCAGATGATGTCATTCCCTACCCCCCAAAAAATAGTTTGATTCTGAGAAACGAGAATGTTTTTAAGAATAATTTAAATGCTCTTATATAATTATTGATTTTTTAGTTATGTTTTTTCTTTTAATTACACTTGCTAAATATATGTAGATATTCACTTTTCGTAGTATATAAAGTAAATAACGTGACTTCAATGTTCATTACGATAGATAAATTTTCAACTGGAAAATTTATTTGGGTAATACGTACAAATGCTATAATCGCTACTTGAGAATTTTATGATCTAAGAGTTGATACTACCTATATTTGTAGATATTATACTGATATAAAATGTGCATTTAATATTTTTTTAAATAATTTTGTATAGCCCATCGAAATCCTCAGTTTCATCGGAGGTTATCTAGGCATGTGGTTTGGCAATTCACTTCTCTCTCTCTCTCTCTGTGTAGCATTCTCACTGTAAGGAAATAAATGTTGTTCGAAGATCTTTTGTAGCAGCAAAGTCAAGAATTGTACGTCCTAACGTGACACGTGTTATTAAAATTTAAAATTCTATAACCTATTGATTACCTGCATAGGTTATCAATAGGCAGTATTAATCTAAATTGCATTAATGTTTCTCAAAACGTAACTGTGGTAGTGTTAATCCTATTATAATTTTCTACACATATCCCTGCTTAATCACAGTTTTTTATACGTTATATCTCCACGCCTAATTTTCCTATGCTGTGGAATGAAAAATTCGTAGCTTATATATAAAATGTTAGTTCCAAAAGCGTACGAAAAAAATTTGCATTTAATAATAATAAATGCTCACAAATTTGAATTTAATGTTGGTCACCGAATTCAGAATAATTATACAACGATATGCAATGTAATATCTGGATTATATTCATGGACATCGGAAAGAGAAACAAAAATTGGAAAATCATGATATGTATGATATGTATGGTATTTTAGTGATTTCTAATTCATTTCCATTTATATTTAAAATTAATCATAGTGGTAGAAACACACTTGTATGTATAGTGAAGGGCATTCAGAAAGTCTTTTGTGTAATGTGCTTCCGTTTGTAACATTTCGTTAACATTTTCCACTATAGCATATAGAAATAAAAAATTAACTTAAATTTCATTGTATTGCATCCCAATAAAGTAAATAATAGAAATATATAATGATTATTTCCGTCAAATAATTAACTAAACCATTTTAGAATTCTGTAATATTATATTTGTAGTACATTTTAGCGTATCTTAATAAGTGCTGTGATTTCAAACAGTGTTCTTCGAAGGCACATGTTTAAACATGATTCGTTTACGAAGATATGAAGAAATCTGATCGGTTACAGAGTTTCAGAATGGAGTGACTGACAATTACAACTACTGTAATTTAGTTATTTTTTTATTTAGAAATCAAATCTAGTTTCAAATATTCCATGTAAAATGGATAATATGTATGTAAAAAGCCATTTGTCTCGGTCGACACACATTGAAATCGAATCCAGGCATCAGTGGAACACGTATCTGCACACACGAAATTCAGAACTCATGCTTACATCATGGGTTTCCATGGCAGGACAGCTATATGCAAGCCCCATTACCCGAACTACCATGCAGCATCGTTTTCTATTGGTGGAAAGAACAAAAAGCAAAAATAGGTGGAAGGGTAGGGACCTGGTTTTTCTAGTTTCGGCTTAGACCTCTATTTGTAGTACCACGAACACTGAACTTCGAGAGGTACTGAACATTCAATACAATCCAATACTTTTTATTTTGTGGCGTTTCAACGAAACTGACCAACGTGTTTTCAGAAGGACAATCCACTCTGTCATGAGTTTGCTGCTGCTGTAACTGCATGATTTGGTGATATAAACATCACCACACTATATATATATATATATATATATATATATATTTTTTTTTTTTTTTTTTTTTTTTTAATTCTTTGAATATACATATGTTGAACAAGTGGTTAAGGTATGAGCAACTAACAAGCCTGCGGGTTCGAATCCCTCCATGAGAATGGATATTTGAAATTGTGTTTAGCAGGTAAATGAATGCTCAGGATATCCACACTTTCAGCAATATTGCATTTTGTAAAGCGATTTCAGATTTTTTCATCAGGAGGAAATTTGTGGAATAGCTGTCTGGAATAACTAAAGTCAGTTTGTAAAATTCGTAGAGCCGTCAGGTTTCTTGAACAAAAAAAATCTGTGAATAAGTTGTTTGTGAGATAGAAAAAACATTATCATATGATATATGATAAAACATCTTATTTATTATGTATTGTCTTTTAAACAATTGTTGTCAAACATATCGAGTATTTGGAAGCAACTTTCAAAAGCAACACATAGCAACAAACATTTGTAATTTGTAATCATGCATAGAACAAATAATAAGATTCATTATTAAAGAAAAAGAAAAATTCCTTTAATTCGGCGATATAAAATTACATAGGAAAAGTGAATTGAAGCTACAACAATATTTCAAAGTTGATTGTTTGTAGAAGCTATGAAAGTTTGTTGCCCTAGGATCTATATATTCACCTTTTATTAATGCATTACATAAAGGTTTCACTTGCCTGCCCGCTGTTTAGAACTGGTTGGTTCTCTTCAGACTCCAGGCAGAAAGCTTAAGAGGGCAAAATCTTTCATTCAGTGCTAATGAAATCAAATGTCAGAGAAATGTATTTTTAGCAAGTGAATTCTCGGTCGCCGCGTAAAAATAATTAATAAAGAAAGTGCTTGTTCACATTACAATATTAATAGTAAAAATAGATCAGAGTTTCACTATACCACATTTCCAAGTAGTTATCCATAATAAAAAGCCTGATAGAGAGCATGTTTTACAAGCATATTCAGTGTTAGATCTCTTGTATATATCTCTCTCTATCTCTCTTTCACTTTCTGTCTTCTTTATTGATTAATTTGAGTCATCCTGAGTAGCAATTAAGCATTGATTGGCACTTCATTTAATTCAAGTACTAATAATTTCAAATAAATAACAAGTTGATTTAGAAAGAAAATTAAAAATCCTTTTCATTGATTTATATCGATAAGTATCGTTTTACTACGTTGAAGCATACGATATTCAAAAATAGCCTATCAAATGCTTTACAGGCACATTGCATTTGATTTGTTTTTCATATTTGTTTCTGTAAATGATCACGTATATGTCAAGAGAAGAAAATATGAAATTTTCAAAATAAAACTGAAGAGTAAATTAAGAAATGTTTTTCTTCACTTTAGAAAACAACTGTTTTAAATGAATAAAAATATTTAAAATTGTTTTATTACTCTATAATAAATTCCTAGTGATCTGCTAAACTGAGCCTCTCTGGGCTCGATATTCTGTGGGATATTTTTTTATTTTGAAATGAAAGCTAAAATTAAGAAAATCATTTTAACCTCGAAACCATAGCACGTTTATGTCGACCCTTTATTCCACAAAATTTTGAAAATTGGAGTGAAATAAATTTAGAAAAAAAAACAGAAAATATCGTATCATCGTATATGGCAGACATACAAAGTAGTTGAAACAAACTCAAATTTTCAGCACTGAACAATTCACAAGGTCTAGCGTACATTCCATAACAGAATAAAATGGTACTTCTCAAATAAAACTTCAACCAAATCTCACTGCTTTAGATTCCCATATGTATATGATTTAGGCTTCACGAATAAACAAATCTTGGAATTACTGTTCTAGAAGAAACACTATTTGGAAAATAGGAAGAAGAAGAAGCAAAATAAATCGAAGGATTTTAGAATGTGATTTAGTGGTTCTCGGATACGTTTCAATATTATTCCTCCTGGAAACTCGATTGAATCATCCCATAAACTGGTGAAAGGAACACGGACAGTTTACAATTGGATTACTCGTCCTCTCATAAGCAGTAAACAGGTTTTAATAATCCAACTTACTTCACTATAACAGGCTATTAAACGTAACATAAGAAGAAAAGTTGAGAATTCCGTTGGAATGTATTAGATTTCAGACCAAATATTCATAATCAAACTTAATGCCATTTATAAAGAAATATTTGAAATAATCAGTTACAAACAAGCAAAACACTTCAGTACTTTTATTACTTGCTTTGCAATTACAAGCACAGAGATTATTTCTCCCAGTGATTTTTTTTTTTTTTCATTTTATTTACTGCACGAATTTCCTTTCATAAATTGAAGGTATATAAATCTACAACTAGAAATAGACTTTAAATTCCATTCTGAGTGAATTATTATTTGAAGCGTATGGACTTTTCATAGCTATTTCTATTAAATCAAGTGAGACTGTAAATTTATTCTGATTTCATTATTACGTGATAAACGATTAATGAGTTGTGCGTGTGATGTTCGAAAATCACATCTAAATCACACAATGAGACTCTGCTACATTGTCACGTGTGTGTGCTGAAAAGAAAAGACGATTCAGGTAGATATAGGAGGTGGGATGACACGATTGCGATTCTTTTCGACAGCAGCTCTTTTGTGAAATACGCGAGTTTTCTTCTTCATTCTTTTATTGTTTACGAACTTCCACAGCGTCGGTATCGTTGCTTCAATTAAACCAATAAGAGATAATAACGATGTTCCGAGCCATATTCCAATATAACCTCCAATATAACTCAGCATTTCGATTGGCTACAAAGAAAATAAAGGAATATAAGCTCGAATGCATTTTCTAGTTGTATTTTAGTAATGAATTATTAATTTCAGTATAAAGAAGTTGAAAAATATTTGTTACACATATATATTTTTATAATGCTTGAGTTAAAGTACAAGCTAAGTTATTTTACATAACGTTTATCGGTTAAAATTAATACTCATAAAAATATGTTTTGCTAACTTTCCAAATGCGAAGAGCAGATTCTGATGTTTTGCATTTAATTATCACTTCCATGTAGATATACCGAGGCAAGTTCTTACGTTCGTAATAATAGGTGCCTAATGAATCTACTCATTGGTTAAATTATAACTGAACTCCTCAAACTATTGGTGTCTTTTTCGTTTGGAATTAACTTTTATACACATGTTAATATTTTCTTAACAAAACCAAATGCTATTTTTATTTAATTAAAGGACGAATAATTCTAGCTAAAAAGGAAGTGAAGGGATATTGTGATATATTGCGACTATTATTAAATAATATTATATTGCGAATTGGCTAAACATTCACATTATATGCTGATTCAACATAGCGAATTTACTAATTACTTTTATTTTTCAATCTGCATATATTGTGTCATTGGTACCAACCGTTGCTTATATAACTAAATGAAACAAATTACTAACAAATTCAATCGTATTTAACCATGTTTTAATCTTACTTTTCGCTCGGAGGCCAAACTAATATTGAGGGTTTATCAATTCAAATACAAGCGCGGATGAAATTTTAGGTGGGGAATGAATTGCATTGTCTGGTGGTACCTAACCATCACCACCTGTTTACTACAGTACTAATGTATCAGGAATGATTTCTGTTTAATCTCTAGAGTTAATTTTTGAATTGACTCTCATCTCACCAACGGTGCTGATATATAATATAGATTTGCAACCATTCGAGCACATATCTGAATGTCCCCCACGGAAATAAAAAAAAGCATCACATATTTTTATTGTCATATAATATTACCCCATTCTCCTGATAGTAGTAATGGCACACGTTGTTGTCCTCTATTTGGAATCATCCATTTGTAATACTTTTTGTTAAGGTTTATAAAAGAACAGTTGATCTCGATAATACATTCTTACTTTATGGAACTGAGAGGAAAGACTTTTTTGTTGTGTTAGCATCAAAAGCACATTTATTAAATATTCTTCGAAGAAGATTAAGAAGCTATCGTCAAAACATTATATAGAAAAATTAGCTTGCATAAAATTAGTTTTTTAGTGTATTAGAATCTCATCTCATCTTCCTTATACCCTCTTTTACCTTACGGTGTCGAGGGTCCATTGATCATCGGACCTCACTCCGTTTACAGGATAAGGTGGTCAGCCTTATGCCCCGGTGTATCCTATGGCCTGTAGTGTTGAGCTCTCAAGGCCAGTTTGCCTGCTTTGCGGGATGAAAAACCCCAGAATAAACTGGGGGAAAAACCCTGCTGTCCACGCCCAAGACTGGCTAACTTGGGTGTGGACAGCAAGGTTTTTTCCCCAGTTTATTTCCCAGATGTATTAGAATTAAGTACATAAATGTTTTGATTTTTGTCCACTAAATGTATTTCACGGTGAAATTCTTCAATGCTTCAACTTCACTTTATTAATTATGCTGGCCAGCTGTTTTGGCTGATTTCTATATTATTTCACGTACATTTAAACTGTTGACTTTCTACGATGCCAGCTTGGTTTATTCGGTTATATTTCTATATTTAATTGCCATCTTCAGTAAACATTGTGCCTGCCTATAGTTTCCCCACAGGGAATTACTTGATGAATTTCATGTTCTACCTATTTTCAGAGAATTATCCAATTTTATGCTGATTTCTGTTTATCATGCCAACATTATTCAATTTATTTAAGTAATTCTTAACAGAGGTAGCGGATTTATTTAAAGAAAATAACAGCATCCACCTAAAATATCATATTTAATGCATTTTCCTTCATAATATAATCCATATGAATGATGAATAAGATTGGAGATAATGTGTATTCTTGTTTTACACGTACTTTACAACAAACCATCATCTTGTACTTTTTTCATTTCCAATATACACAGATTACAATTCAAAAATATACTATATGTTTAAAAACTATGCGATGTTCCATTTACCACACATAACTGCATGGCTTTTTTTCCAGAGACCTTGATTTATTAATTTACTAGGTCTACAAAACGTAATGTAACTAAAGTTTAGCTTAAACAAAATATCTTAACGAGCACTCTTCTTGCAGCAACTTTTTCTTCCACTTTTTTTAAATCTTTTCTCAAGGAACACTCAGTAGGTAAATTCTTCTGTAGCTCTCAAGTTCAGCTTTATTCCTATCTCTCATAAATAGGAACCTTATCAGCTTTACAGCAATATTCAGAATTTATATTTCTGACCAGGTCTTCTCAATTATGCAGTGCAGCCACTGTCGAACTTTTATATTTCCATATTTGATCATTTCTGGTCTGATGTAATCTTCTCCAGCTGCTTTTCCATATTTCCGGCTTTTGATGGCTATTTACACATCAATATGTACTCCTATTAATATTTTCTACAACGTTTGTATTATCTGGTGTTTCGTTTAAAAATATTTGCAAAAAACAATTTTTAAAATAATTACCTTACAAATCCAGGATATGTTTAACTTCAATGTCTTCGTCAGTATATAATCTAAGATACTTTTACTATTGGCTTTCCTCCAATTCTAAACTGTTTCAAATAGCATCCATAACATGCTCCTACTTTCCTGATGTTTATTTTCTATAATCTTAAAAAGTGCTCCTATGACTTTTATTTTATTACTTTTACTCCCTACTTAGCTCTCTTCAAATTTTCTCTGTATTTTCCCTGGGTAGTGCTAGAAACATCTATCATGCTTACTTCTTTTCCACATTTCCTGTTGAACTTCTTCCGTTGACTGTGAAGTACGAAGTATGCTATCCTTAAAATTGAAAAGAAATAAAACAAAACAAAAGAAAGAAATGCTTGCCATATATCTCCTAGTTTAATTAGTCAATGATGTCTTCAGACTCTGCCAAAGGAGTCCATGATTTATTTCTCTTCATCTTTCATTTTTATTGAATATTATTTATATTGTGAGTCCACAGTTCACTTTGAAATTCTGCTCAGTTTTCAATATTTTTATACTTTGTTACTTATTTTTTTTCGTTTCAGCATAAAACTCATTTTGTCTTGCGTAAAACTGAGGGCCGATCATTGCGCATTTAAAATCCTCTGGAAATATTTGTGTCGTGAATTATAGTTATGATGCCATGAAAGATAACATATGAAATTATCTTTTTTAAGTACCGGCTTCCTTATCTAATCACTTCTCTTATAGAACCTTCTATGGACCAATAGGCTCAAACAAGTTTTGTTATTCAGTGAGCCCTATGATTAGCGAGTGGTTAATGCATGTGTTTTGAGTTTTCGGTTTTGAAACTCCCCGTGGGCATACATTTTTTTAATTTAATATTTGGTTTCTAGTTCTGGGTTTCAGTAATATGTAATAGCTATAACATTAAATAGAATTGATAAATGAATAAGTAAAAGAAAGCAACAATTTTTTACCCAGGTTATTAATGTATTCAGGTTTGAAAAACGTTTCCTGTATTATATGAACATTACAAAACATCTCCATTTCGAAATGGAGGATGTATTCTAAAAACTTCATCTTCTTGTTCCTGATCTTAACTCATTCATCATACATCTACATGATTTACTTCATCCATAAATATAAATGAATAAATTCATTCATTTACGAAACACGTCAACAGTCATGTCCTTTATATTTTTATATTTGTGTTACATTTTCAATTGAAATATGCTTATTTAAATTAAGGTAAGGCTGTTCTAGTAAATTATCTTCTTCATTTTATTCATTGAATACATTTTCTATCAACAGATGAAAAATGATATATATAGATATATATCATTTTCCATCACTATGTATATATATATATATACAAGAAAATCTATTTATGTGTTCTCTGAGTTGATTTTTAAAGTTATTAATAAGTTTTTGTCCATCGATTTAATTTGGATTTATTTTAGTCCAAAATTATCATAGCCCTCTGTTATTTTTTTAAATGACTTTTGCATATTCTCTTCATTCTTAGTTATTAGTACTGTATTATCTGAATATTGTAGTTTATTTATGTTTCTATCATAAAGAAAAATGTCTCTGTGTATTTCGATGAACTGCATGACTTCATCTGAGTAGATCCTAAATAGCAATGCATATTATACAGTGATGGCCAAGATCTAAGGACGAATTGCATTTTTACTCGTATCTAGAAACATGTTTATGCTTACAGCCAAATCTGGACATAAATTTATTGCCAGAATACTAAATAAATTATATTACACAAAAATTTATAAATGTCAAACGTACAAATTAAATTGCAATACATTTTCGCCAAACTTTGCAAATTTCCTAGTGAAAAAGTTAAGGAATTAACACACAGTTCTTACATAAAACGATCGATTCAGAGAAAGAGAGAGAGAGAGAGAGACATTTCAATATGTCCACTGCCTAACTGCGATGCAGCTCTCATAGCGTCGTAAAATGCTTAGCACCAAGTGATTAAGGTGTTCTTGAGATACTCTAGTCCACTCCTCCTCCAAAGCAATGTACACAGTCTTGTATATTTTCTGGTGCGAAATTTCGAGCAACAGTGAGTCTCCCTATTGTGTTCCAAACGTCTTTTATGTGATTGAGGCTAGGGAGCGAACTGGCCTGTTTTGATTCGATTAATATCCTCTGCCCCACGTCATACACTGCTCGTATGACGTGGGGCCAAGGATATTAATGTATGATGTGGTATTGTAATCCTTAAAACTTATTTCTTCGCCGACAGCTTCACGGAACAATCGAATATAATGTTAAGAAACGTCGTTGTCATATTGATCAAGTCCCTTTTTTCTGCAATTGTAGCTGTATATGTCCATTAAGCATAATTCTTTCCCATACCTCTACAGATAGAATGCAATGTACGATTCCAAACTCTCTGGAAATATCAGTAATTCTGCAATCGGAGATTTCGGCAATTGGATTGGATTTGATTTGAATGAATTTGAATGTGATTTGTGCGATTTGAATCTGCATTGTATTCACCAGAAATTCTGTTAGTTCTTAGGTTTTCAACATCAGCATATTTGTTAAATCCGTCTTGTATATCTGTTGATAATGATTATGATGATCAGTATGCTTTTCCACACACTACAGGGTGAACGCTTCTTCCATTGCGAGAGGGTTGGTTATATGGTTATACTTCTCTCAGCAGCCCCAGTCCATCTTGGGAGAGGATATATATATATTTGGATGAAGGAATGTATGAAAGTGGAAGACAATGACAAACATCAATGCCTAGGCGGGATTCGAAACCTCTAGGCCGACCAGGCCGCCTTATATCTGTTAATTTAGTATATTAGATCTCATAATTACATTCAACAAGAGTTTCCTGATGGGAAACATCTCTGTTACCTGCATAACAGACCAACCTCATCGCTTTCAGTTAAAAATAAATCAAATCTCTTATAACCTGGACCTCCGTTATCCAGCGCCTGTGAATAAGTTTCGTTAAACTTGCACTCCCAAATTTTATCGGAATTGCAAGTATCTCTTTTGTGCAAAACAACATGTAAACGGAATTCAGATGGTACCAAGGAGCCAGCTACTTCTACACAACTCGTAAGTACCCACAGTAGTTCATATTAGTTATTATTCAATCAAAAAAACAGCCACGTGAAAGCGCCCAATATGGCAACCATGCGAAATAAAGATGGCGCCAACAAAGGCCAGCAAGAAACATTACTTCGAGTCCCGTCAGCGTAGCACAGCCCATAGCCAAAACTGAAAGATAATACGAAGTGCCGTAGTTGCGAAACCGAAATTACCGAAAGGAAAAAAGGCATATCGTGCGACTTCTGCCGCAACTGGCTACATAACTGCTGCTAAACAGTAGAGGATTCGTTGCTCAAGTTACTTATTGAAATGAACTAGGCTTTTTTCTGTTCGATATGCCTCCCTCCGTTAAACAGCTGCTAAACATAGGCAACCGAGTCGAAGATCTCAAACAACACCTCTGTAACATGATCGATATTTTCTCCTCCACAATCCGAAAGTTGGAAACAAAGCTCGAGATATTCGACGATCAGCGGTCAATTACAAGTGCATCTGTACACGTTAACGAAGTCTGTGATTTAATCGCATGAATGGTACGCTCGTCACTCTAGGCCCAAAACAGGACACTCAATACCGTTAATTCGAACTTCCCGGATGAAAACGGTAAATCTCTAAAAAAGAAGTTAGCAAACTAGCAGGCAAATGCAACTTCGATCCCGGAAACATCATCAAATGTCATCGATTTGGTCCCGTAAACAGAAGAAAGAACGGAACGTACTATCTACATCTCGTCAAAGTGATCTGTGATATACTGACCAATACTTCCAAATTAATAACGACGATAAATAGCAAGATAAAGGACAGTAGCCCCGAATCGCGTGTACGTGCTCGACTTAACCTTTCAACAAAAGGAACAAAGAGGCTAACTCCGAAAACAGCTAGAAGAAAAACACCAGAATTGAGACAACAGCTGGACCATAGACCACAAACAAACCAAACTAGTGCAAAAATCAAGTGACGCCACTAGCACCCACCAAGGAGACCTGTATGCAGGCGCTGCATAGGAAACGTCAAGCCCCCAGCGGTCAAAGCCATTCCCCACAGACCCTTGCATATCCACTACACTAACATCCATGGTCTCAACTCTAACCTTAATAGCGTTGACTATCATCTGCAGTCAACCAAACCCCACCTACTCTTCTTAACAGAAACACAAATTTCACCTTCCCCCAGCACCATCCACCTAAACCATCCAAACTATTCACTATTTAATTCCTTCCGACCCAAGGGTGGTGTGTGTGTGTGTGTGTGTGTGTGTGTGTGTGTGTGTGTGTGTGTGTGTGTGTGTGTGTGTGTGTGTGTGTGTGTGTGTGTGTGTGTGTGTGTGTGTGTGTGTGTGTGTGTGTGTGTGTGTGTGTGTGTGTGCGTGTGCGTGCGTGTGTGTGTGTGCATATATATACGCTCTGACATACCCTGCTAGAGAGCACCTAACCTTGAATCGACCAACTTTGACGTTGTTTGGCTAAAAATATCTCTCCCCGACTTAGTCAAATTCATCTGCTGTGTCTATTGCTCTCCCAGTGCCACCAACCACTCCGAGCTCTTTAACATCCTCTCCTCAAAAGTTGATTTCCTCCAGTCGCACTATCCTAATAGAGAAATCTTCCACCTATGTGAGTTTAATGTTCATAACATCAACTGGCTTTTCTCATCCAGCAGTACAGACCTTGCAGGCAGAGCCGCCGAAATCTTTGCAATCGCCAACGACCTTACACAAATTCTTCAAAAGCCGACGAGATTACCAGATAACCCAAATAACTCCCCAAATATCCTAGACCTCTTCCTTATAAACGATAATCCCAAATATACAGTGCATGTAGTGATCCCCCTGGGTGATTCTAACCAGAACATAGTGCCCATCTCCTGCCCAATGCGACAACGCTCACATAATCACACCTGCACATGGGTTGTCTGGCATTACAACAGTGCTAAATGGCCAGCCTCCGAGTCTACAATACTTCATTCACATGGTTGTGGTTGGACTACTGTTTGCAGTCATCCAATCCTAACATATGCACCGAACCCATCACTAAAATAATCCTCACTGGCATGATAACATACATTCCCCAAACCACTCTGAACTGCTGTCTACTATCCAAACACTGGTTCTCCAAAAAATGAGTCAAAGCTGTGCAAACGAAAAATCAGGCATACCACAACTGGCTCAAATTAAGAACACCAACATCCTTCAGTACCTATGCTGAAACCCGAAACAGATGCAAAAACACTATCAATGATTCTAAAACAATTGGAACGCGCAAAAAGCAGGAAGCTCGCAGCCTGTCCTAGCGGCAGGCTGCGAGCTTTTTGCCCGTTTCTTTGACCAATCGCGTAAGGAACTGATCGCAACTTTTGCTCTACACTACCCCCGGTATCATACTCAAAACGCTCAAATGTAACATCACCTTAAATATGTTGGGCAGTAGGAATGATCTACTTCTATCTTCACACTTTGCCTCCAATGCACGCATAACCGACAATGGCAAATGTCCCCCAGTCATTCCAACTGCCCAAAACACAATGCCCCTGTATCCTTTTGCCAGAAAGAGATCATAAACCTGTTGTCAAAATTAGACAAAAAAAAAAGCCCCTGGTCCTGATTGCATTCCTCTAATTGTCCTGAAAGTCTGTGCAGCAGAACATACTCCTATCCTATTCTTTCTATTCTCACTCTCCTACTCCACCGGTATATATCCCAAAGCGTATATTCAACCTATTTCCAAAAAGGGTGACAAATCGCTGCCATCTAACTACGCCCTATCTCACTCACCTGAATCCTATCTAAAGTGATGGAGAAAACCATTAATTCTCAACTCCTACTCTACCTTGAAGGCAACCAGCTATTAAACGATCACCAGTATGGATTCCGTCGAAGCCGATCAACAGGTGACCTGCTGTCATGTATCACCCATCTCCGGACCTATACCATGGAAAAATTTGGCGCGTCATAAGTAGTCGCACTTGATATCTCTAAAGCCTTTTGCCGGGTCCGGCACAAATAAAGCTTTATTAAGCAAACTCCCATTATTTGGACTGTCTCAGAACTTCAGCAGATGGATGGCCATCTTCCTGTCTGGACGCACACTATATGTGATTGTAGATGGCTCCCTATCCTCCCACTATCTGACAAATGCCGGGGTCCCAAAAGGTCAAGTTCTCTCACCGACCCTCTTCCTCCTATACATTAATGAACTACATCAGTTGACCTCCAACGCAATACACAGTTTTGCAGATGACAGCACATTGCACTCCTCCCTTACATTTGTTAAACTTCACCCTGCATAACTCACTTTAAGACACAGAACATCAACCACAACTTCGCTTAACGCAGACCTCCAAAACATCCTCCGATGGGGCTCAGATAACCTCGTCAACTTCAACGCTAGTGAAACCCAGTTCTGTCTTATTTCTCACAAAAAAGAACCTTTTTACCCCAGTATTATTTTCGATAACACTCAAATTCCCAGACAAGATGAAATCTCTCTTCTATGAATTACCATGACATCAGGCCTCTCCTGAAGTAAACACATCACAACCATTGCATCCTCAGCTTCAAAAACACTAGGCTTTCTATTTCGCTCAAGACGCTACTTCACTTCAAAACAACTGTTAACCCTATACAAATCGCAAATCCTCCCAGCTATATACTGTTCTCACATTTGGAGTGGGTGTCCTAAAAGCTCCCTCAAAATGCTCGACTCAATACAGAGGAGAGCAATTAGACTGATAAATGATCCACCTCTTACTGACTCACTCCCCCCACTCTCACATAGACGCTTAGTCTCTGCAATTTGTATATTCTACAAATATAATCTGGAAAATGCTCATCTGAAACAACATCAATAATTCCCCCACTCTCTACTAAACCGATTGGAACACGTTCAGCCACCTCCCAACACCCCCTTCACAGTCACCTCCAAACCCACAGAACAAGTTTCTTTTCCTCCTCCTTCATCCCTGCTGCTGCTGTACTGTGGAACAATCTTCCCTCTGATGTATTTCCCAAGGAATACAATATACAGGCTTTTAAATCGAATGTTAACAAGTTCCTCCTTTCCCATCCCGCTACCCATATGAGGTACTAAAGTACTATAGGTTGAGTAGCAAACCTCTCTTATATGTTCCCAACATAAAATAAAAAAATAAAAAATAATAATAAAAAAACTGTGTTCGCATATCGATGATTCGAACTCAGGTCTTTCGAACCACAACCATCATAAATAAAAGCTTAGTTATATAGGATCCATTACATAAGAACTCATTTCATAACGCAAATTATTCTGTTTAATTAGAAGTTGTTTGATCACACACACACAAACCAGTTAACTCTCCAAAATATAATTCACATAAATTATTGTAGCTTACCTCAAACTTTGGTAGATAACGATGTTCACTCACAACAGGTTTAGAATATAATATTGTAACTGACAGAAAGTCATAGCTAGGAATAAAACATAAAATATATATAAGAAATGCTTTTAATAACTGAAAGTTATATTATAAACAGCCTTTATTAAGAGTAAAAAAAAGCTAATACCTCTAATGAAACTTATCAGTACACTGCGTACAAAAAATCTGTATATAAATAGAACTGTATACAATAAAAATCTAGTTTTCCAAAATAAAATAAAAAGAGAAAAAAAATAAAGTAATTTTGATGCAATAATATGAATATTGTAAATTTAGTGCATAATAATCATCATCGTTTATGAGTGTATTAATTGGAAAATATTGGAGTAATATTCATTTTACAACTCATGGAATTAACACATCTTGAGTGAATAGATCTTACTAACAGTGGAGAATAACATTTGCCATGATCTCGCATATTCATGCTCATTATGTTGAGGAGTGTGAGTGGTCTAAATTATGTACGCGTACTGTGGGTGTTAAACCATATAACGTACAGCGAAAGAGGTAGAAGTATTTCAACCATGATGTAGAAGTGATATATCCCACTCACAGTGCTAATCTTATTACAGATTTATAATCCACAGTGGTAGGAATTCTCATCAAAAGTCTACCCGAATGCTATATCTTTTTCAATCGTTCTATTCAATGATTCCCGAAATCGCTGTTATTAGTTTCTAAATCTCTTGTAATATAAACTGAAGCTAAGATTCGGTTGCTTTAATTTGAACGCGCGCACACACACACACACGCACACACAGAGAGATAGGTATTTGAAAACTCCACATTTATATTTATTTCACATTGAATTAATGAAACCGTACTATCTAAACTCAAAAATGCGATGTTATGTTTCGTGAAATGTTATGGTAGTATTTCTTATTTAAAAGGTTTTAAAATATTCATTATTTGTATCTTATGCTATAGTTTAAAAATAAATGCTAGAATTAAATTTATATTTGCTACTTCTAAAATTATTTTAATTCGTCTATTTTACTTGAAAAGAATTATTCAGCTGTTTTCAAGTGTAAACAATTCTTTGGTCAAATGGTGTGACGGTTAACCCAACACGCCATGTGACCAGTGAAATAAATACGACAAACGAGGAAGGTAATTAAACCTGTTTACGTCTCTACGAGATGTAAAATTAAATTTAACCACTGTGACATAAGTGAAGGGACAAGAGATTAAGCATCTCCTGTCCCTTCACCTGCTCACGGATATCTCAATCTGAAGACATGTAGTGTAGATCCGTTAGAGAAAACTGCTTGATAATGAATCGATAAAAATATGAACTGAAAGAAGGACTGCTGCGTTTTTTACACGAATAGGCTTCATGGATACTCTATAAATACTCTTCCAAACATGAGAACAAACTTTAAATTTATTTGAACAAAAATTATTTGAACTCGGATGAGTTTAAAAATTCAGCCATCTTCGAAGAAAGCCTTTTTATGTTTAATAGCACAGATATTTTTGATTAGTTTCACTTCAATTTAATGATTGTATTGTGTTTCTTCAAGGAGTAAGAGTGTAATATACTCATATCAATAGTTCCGAATCTTATTATACGGTAATAATGAAATTATTTGTCTGAAGTTATTAATTCATTTTTAATACTTTTATCAGAGCAGATACTGAAGACAATACAAAAATAATTACATTAACCCTCGGCCTCTTCCTGTTGCAAATTTCTTTAAGTAATATCTTGAAATGCAAGCATTAAATTTAACTAATCTCCTCTATAAAAGTTTGTGTTCAGATGTGTTGATGGTTTCTTTTCTGCATAGCCAAATACTTGTCAGATTTTTTTTTTTTTTCATTTTCGTATAAAAAAAAATTCACATTTGGCTTCCGTAGATTCCGCATGGTCACTGCTGTTACCTCACATAGTTTTGGCAATGACATCTTCTGCTAGAATAACTGGTAGAGTCAGAGATTCCTTTTCCACACAAAGTTCTTAGGATAATCACAAACATTCATGTCCAAGAGTAGACTCGAACCCGCAGTATCTTCGCTGGAGAATAGACACACTAACAACTCGTCCAACCAGACCTGCTATTTCGCATAAATATCCAGAATGAAAAGGAGCAAAATGATGATGCGACCGTTCCATACGCGATGTCACTAGTCATCCAAGTCAATACTTTATATTTCAATCCAATATCCTCAAATTAATGTGACGTCCTTTCATGTGGTATGCTATCAAATGTTTAGTAAAGACCAATATTATGATATCATATTCATTTCCTTTATCCAGGTAAGCCGTAATCATCATCATCAACATCATCATCATCATCATCATGCATATCGAGGATTTAGGCCTAGTGTGGCCTATTTTGGCCTTAGAAGTCATCGTTGAATCGTTTAAGAAGACATCCTGGATTTCTTTTTCCTAGTGGCTTCTACTTTAAGGCTTGTTTTGGTAATCTTTCTATTTTTATTCTTTGAACGTGTTCCATCCATTTAAATTTATATTTTTTAATTTTTTTTTGTATTACTTATTCTAGGTTTCATTCTTTCATAATTTCGTCGTTTCTTTTGTGATCAAATAGAGTATACTTTGCAGTTTTTCTCATAAACTTAATTTCTGATGTTATAAATCTTTGTTTGTCTTTTTGTTTTATTGTCCAGATTTCACTTCCATACAATGAGACTGTTAGGTCTAATGTATTGTATACTTTTAGTCTAGTTTGTTTTTGAACTAGGCTTTGTTTCAATATAGTTTAAATATATTATTTCACATTTTTCTCGTCATTATTCTCGTGGTAGTACTTTCACACCATTTCCTTCTTCTGAACCACTTCCTTAAAGGTGCATGCATCCAGTCCAGTTCTACCTTATTTTGTTTTTCGAAGTTGATGAGACATTCAGATATTGCACTATATAATCATCTTTTCAGAGGCTCCCCTGAATTACTGATGTCATTCACCTTCATATCAGTGGGATTTCCTATGTTCTAGTACATAAAACTGTTTGGTAAAGGGAACAGTAAATTATAAGCAGAAATCTGTTTTAATATAGTAGAGTGTATTTTGCTTTCTTTAGGTTAGGTAGTACTTTTTTAACTTGAATGTTAAAACGTCATGTGCTAGCTTGTGTATATAGTTAATTTCGTGGTTTGATATGGTTTTTTTTTAAAGGAAAGTGGAAGACCATAATCCCAATAGTCACTGAAAACCTATGACTAATTGCACTGACTATGATTAATTGGTATGACTAATTACACCGAACAAGCACTGACCGAGTAGCGGCGTTCTAGCATCTAATTTTGTAAATAATTTATCTCATTTTTATTAATATCGTTATTGCCATGGGAAAGCTAAATATTTATTAATCGCTATAAGATTATGATTGATCAGTTCAACTCTGTCGGTTTCTCGGTTTACTGAAAGATAACATTCAATGATTTAAACCAGGACTGAAATCTACATAAAGTCTCTTTGATACCAGCAAATCATCTTCGGAGAATATTTTTATAAATTAAGTATAAATCACAAAATATAGTGCATATAACAACGAGTAAAGGTTAATGCTGGTTTAATTGATTTAAGAAATATTTCATGTGAAACTTAAATATAAAAATATCTTACCCAAGTATAGCGAGCTGTAAGAATTAAAAAATATATATAAATGAGTGTTAAAGTATAGGCAATTAAAAATAATTGTTGACAAAAAGAATCGATCTTTAATTCTTTATGTCAAAAGGTCATAATATATTTAACTAATTCTCTAAAAATTGATAATGAAATCTCTACCAAATGTGTCTGTATATATATATATATATATATATAAAGAAATAATTAAGGTAATTTTAATTCATTTACTAAGTTAGACTAATTCATTTAACTACGAATAATCTGACAAGAAATATTAAAATAATTCATAATTCAGTAAGAATTATTAAAGTCAATTAAATTCAACAAACGAATTTTAAATTAATTGAAAATTAAACAATAAATATTAAAATAATTTATAATTGTGCAAGAGTAAAACCTAATCATAATCAAGAAACTTTTCAATATGATAACAGTATATACTATCTACTAATAATTGTCCGACACCCCCGTTATTTGAAGTTATCGAATATTTCACGTTTCGTAATAACATAAAAACCGATGTACAGCTTCTAGTTAGCGGTATTTCTTTCATCCTAATGATTGAATACAAGTACTATGACAACACAACGTGAATTCAGTGACTTCGAGAGAGAGGTGGGTTCTCATATTGGTGCCATGTCCATACGTTACATTGCTGCTGCAGCATCCTAAATCAAAGGTTGGAAATGTGATCAACAAATTCAGACGTCCTGCTGTCACTAGCGTAGGAAGACTCCCAGGGCAGCCGCTGAAAATAACTGACAGGTACAGGAGGGTGTTAAAACGGATGATACACAAAAACCGGCTATAATCGGCACAGATAATCCGTGATATGTTCCAGAGCTCCAGTAATTCCATGGGGATCACTAATGCTGTAACTTTAATAAAAAATTAGAAATGAACTCATTTATTGGGTTTCCCAGTATGAGCAGTGTTACACCATCCGAACCTAATACCAACGAACAAGACGGATCGTCTGGCCTCGTGGAAACAGCGTGTGAACTAGACAGTTGTTCAGTGGAAAACGAAACACTGGAGTGATGAATCAAGGTTCACTGGTTTGGAATGTGATGGCACTGTGTGGGTGTGGAGGCAGTCTGGTGAACGCACGCTTGTTACCACAGTATGTCGTACCCAAAGAAACGTTTGGTGGTGGGGGAGTAATGGTGTGGGGTGCATTCAGCTAGGTTGGAGTGGGACCACTGGTCGTTGTCTGTCGTTCCATGAATGCAGCTCAGTATCACCTTGATATTGTAGATACTCAGGTGCTGCCACTCTGTGAAGTTTTTATAGAATTGACCTGTCACGATGACGACGCCCCATGCCCCAAGCTGCAGCTGTTATGGAATGTTATGAAGAGATGTGTGTTAAACGACTGCCCTGGCCTGCGCAGACTCCGGACCTCAAGACCATCGAACACCTCTGCGAAGAATTGGAGCGACGATTAAGTTCAGAGCAGCGCGTCCTCTATCTCTCACTGAACTCAGTACTGCTTTGCTCGAGGAATGGAGATAAATTCCATCTTGATATCTGCCACACATTGCTGGAAAGCCTCCCTCAAATGGTGCAGGAGAAGATTAAAGCCAAAGATGGATATACCAGAAATTAGGATTCGCCTGCTGATATCAATTGTAAATAACTAAATTTGAATTTCGTTGGAAAACATTATTGCGTTCCATCAAACTACCGATAGATAATGACAACTAGATAATGACACCTGCTACAACATAGTTTGAGCACTCTCTTTCATTCGAAGATATAAGGCTGTGAAATGTAGTGTACGAAACACAATGTTATTATTATATATTAATAAATAGTACTTATTTTATTTTATATATGGTAATTACCATTATTATTTCCTAGTACAGGTTGCTACTTCATTAAAGCATTATACCATAATATACTATATATCCAATGATGTTTTGTTTGTTTTTATTTTGTTTGAAAACAAATTTTTTCGGCTGTTGTAATACCGGCTTTTCCCTTTCAAACATTGGATGACAGTTTATTTAAGGAAAGAACAGAAGAAAAAAGGTTAAAAAGAGCGAGCGAAAGTAGCAGATATTCAAAATAGTCTAGTATGCTGGCCAAGTTTTGCGGAATATTATGCTAATAATGCTAGTATATTACTATCCACCTTCATTAGATCATCGCCAGATGGAATTCTTCTGTTATGGTTGCCCATGTTGAAAGAGACTCATAAACAGTAGTTGCCGAATCACCTAAAATAGACTTTGTGGTCTACTTTAAAATGAAAGCAGCTTTTAAAAATGGCGGATCTGGATGACATTCCTAATTTTCCTTTACTGTCATCATCATCATCAGCAGCAGCAGCATCATGGCATTGGCATATGATTATCTTCATTAGAATCATATCTCAGGGTAATTTCAGAAATTCAGAACAGTCTTCCACTTAATTTGAAATCTGTTAACAGACAAATTACAATTTAACTGTTTAAATCTTTAAAAATATTTTCTTTTAATTGCTTTATACAGCTTTGTTTAAACAGACTTTTGAATTACTGAAAATCTCTAGTTTTTCTTATATTCTAATATTCTAAATTTTCATTATCTTTTTATAATATACTTCGTATTTTCAGTAAAACACTCCAAATATTAAGTACTTACTTTATCTGCAGTTGCAGGAGCACTTGATATTTTCAAATTGTAATGCTGTGAACTGAAAAAGAATGATAATTTGAAATTTTTTTTACCAATGACAGATAAACACATATTAAAAACGTTTAATTTTCTTTACCACAAAGTTCTGGAATGATTTTTAATGGAATTATATTGATCACATACATAAAATAAACAACTATGTTATACCAACTAGTTTCACCAACTAAGGCTGTTGGCATCTTCAGGGTAAGCCACTAAAAATTAAAACCTATTGCAAACTATAATCAACCGATTCCAGTTATATTAATTAAAGAACAGAGCATGTACAATACATGCATAGAGAGTGCAGCATAACACTTGTTATTTAGGAACGCCCTATAGTTGGCACTGTAATTCAGTTATGGTGATTTGAGAGATCTATTAAGGGTCTTCCAGATCACGGACAAAATTAGTCCTTCGTTCCTGTTAAGGTTTTGTATACAGCGGGCAACTACTGTGGCCTCTTTAAACATTCGTGAGCGGAAGTCTTCCTCCATGTAAGGAATTGTGCTTCTAACCCAATCTATGGTATGGTTCGTTCTTGAGAAATGAAAAGCTAACCCCACTTTTTCTTCTCTGTTATTACTGTCTTCACCTATGTGTCCTTTTTTCCTAATTACAAGGCACCTTGAAGTTTGGCCGATGTAATTCAAGCCGAACGAGCAGGGTATATTGTAAACACCAACATATTTTGAGACATCATGGGTATGTTTTGGAGATCTCAGGAATTCCCTAATCGTTTCTGTCGGTTTAAAGGCCACTCTTATTTTATGTGGTCTAACGAGTCTTGCAATCTTATTGGAAACTGTACCTAAGTAAGGAATGACGACTGTAGAAATATAACGTATATCATCTTGTTGTCTTTGTCGGGGTTCAGAGAAAAGTATCTTATGGACACATCTTCGAGGAAATCCATTCATCGTAAGGTTGGTAGATATCAGGGATAATTCTTCCTGGGGGTCTTGTTGATCTGTTGTGAGGAGAGAGGCACGGTTCTTCAGCATGTGTACAATACTGAGTTTCTGAGGAATGTGGTGGGAGGAAGTGAAATATTAATAATAACATCCTGTATTGGTAGGTTTACGGTAAACTGAGAGATTGATACCACCATTCGTAAGCTTCTTTATTAAAGTGCCCAGAAATGATAATTTGTTATCTTTTTTCAAGTTCTAAAGTGAATTTGATTGTGCGGTGTAGAGAGTTGATCGCATTTGGACAGAATTGTCAATATTAGCTATGATAAAGCCCTTACAAGCAAACGAAACGAAATCAAAAAATGTCGCGATCTTTATGCAAAACGTTTTAAGTCAAAACCTTCTCTACTCATTTTCCACTCATTTACCACTCTCCAAGTAAAAAACCTAGCGCTAACATCCTTGTAAACCACGCTCTTTCCCAGCTTCCATGCATGGCCCCTAGTTCTCCCACCACCAGTCATATTTTCAAAAATATGTTCTGGATCAATCTTGTACAAATTCTTCAGTAATTTGAATGTCTCAATCATATCAGCCTTCCTTCGCCTATCGTCTAAACTCTGCAACCCACAAATCTTCAACCTATTCTCATAAGGTTCATTCCACAGATCTTCTATCATCTTGGTCACTCGTCTCTGGATCCTCTCCACTTCCTCCCCATCACGAAGAAACCGTGGTGCCCATAACTGGGCACAGTAGTCCAGATGGGGTCTTATCAAGGCTCGATACAGAGGAACAACAACTTGTTTTTCTCTGCATATTAAAGTATTTTTCAGAAGCCAAGTGATTTGATGAGCTCATATAGTCACTTTTGCAATGTGCCCCCTAAACTTCAATTCCCTATCCACCAACACTACCAAATCCCTGGCCTCATCAATCTCCTGGAGTACGGTTCCACCAATTCGATATACTACTGCTATTCTTTTCACCCCAAAGTGCATAACCTTACACTTTGACACATTAAATTGACATCCATTTTTCCTAGCCCAGTCCTCCAAACTATCCAAATCATCCTGTAAAATTTTGACATCCTCTACTGAAAGTTGGGTAGAGCACTCACAATTGCTCTACCCAACTTTGCATCATAAGCAAACAAGTGAACACTTCCTCTAAAATCCTTTCCTATATCATTGATGAATAAATTGAAAAGCAGTGGTCCAAGAACAGAGCCCTGTGGCACTCCACTAGTCACAAGCCGTCTTTTAAACACCACTCCTGAATAATCCACTCTCTGGTATCTCTCCTTCAACCATCCACCTATCCATTTCACCAACCCTATATCTATCCACATCTGCTCCAGTTTACTGATTAGAGTTCCATGTGGTATCCTGGCAAAGGTCTTGGCAAGGTCCAGTGGTATCACTGTAAACCCATTACCCCTATCCAGTTTAGCCGTCACTGTGATATAAAACGTGAGCAAGATACTGAGGCATGATCTACCCTTCACAAAACCATGTTGTGATCCATAAGATATCCCATTTTCATCTATCCAATCTATCCAACTCTACTATTCTTTTCTTGACTAATTTTTCTAAGACCTTGACAATGATTCCTGATATGCTAATCGGTTGGTAAATTATAACAGCAGTATTGGAACCACCTTTATCCAGTGGAACTATTTTCCCCCTCTTTCCACCCCGTCGGGACTAATCCAGACTCGAGACTCATATTAAACAAAATGGTCAAGGGTACCGACAATTCTTTAGCTGCTTCTCGTACGACACGAGCTGGTAAACCATCCAATTCCACGGATGTATTGAAATTGAGGTTATGCAATAGATTACTCACCTCCACTTCATTCACCACAATTCCCGAATAATCTACTGGTTTATTCGTTTCTGCAATGTCGCCACCTGGATGATATATACTTGCAAAGTGCTCACTCAGTAACTCAACTATAGCAACTGATTCAGTTAAATTCCTACCATCCACATTCTTTAAAATCATTCTGCCATGTACATTTTTCCTTTTACTTGCTACATATCTAAAAACTGTTTAGGATTCTCTTTAACCTGCATGGCCAATGTTCTTTCGTAATCCTTTTTTGCTTTTCTTACCACACTCGTTATCCTTCTGGCCTGCGCTTTATACCGTTCATGTGCTTGCCGTTCACCTTTCTCCTTAAATTCCCTCCATAGTTTTTTTTTTTTGCAGCTCAAGCTTAATGGTGTTATTCATCCATTTAACCCCTACTTGATTTATTATTCGGACTCTAGGTATACAGTCAGCCATTGCTTCATGCAAAAGCTTCTTAACTGCCTCCCATGCACTATCAACCTCTAGTCATTGCAGTTGTACATGCCATGGCACTGAACCAATCAAACTCCTAAGCTTGTCATACTTTCTAGCCCAATAATTCCACATGTACCCTGTCTTAATTGAAAATTCCACACCTTTAGCCACCTCCCAAATCAACACCCTATGATCACTCTCACCAACTGATGAACAAATTGAAAAGCAGTGGTCCAAGAACAGAGCCCTGTGGCACATCACTAGTCACAAGCCGTTTTTTAGACTCCACTCCTTCATAAACCACTCTATGGTATCTCTCCTTCAATCACCCTCGTATCCATCTCACCAACCCTATATCTGTCACCATCTGCTCCAGTTTACTGATTAGGGCATAATAATCCTAATTTTGAATTAAAGGCATGTGAATTTGAATTTTGAATTCAAAATTAGGAATATGCCTTATATTTAAGGCATAATCCTAATTTTGAATTTTGCTTGTTTCGAATTAGGATGAAACATCTAAAACTATAAAAAGCAGATTACACTAATATATGTGTTTTATCTTCCTTTTTGGAGGAAGAAACAAAATCCATCTGCGTATGAGGACCACCTACTCACCTCTAAAATTTGTACCAATATTCTCTAGAATACTACTACAAAACATCTACCCAGAAATGCACTGCTTTCCTTCTTATAGACAATTCTATTGTTAAATGGTTCGAGGAAAATTTATATAAAAAATTAGAATGTTGGATTTGGCATAACAATGATAATTAATAAATCTGATTGCTCTCCTCTGTATTGAGTCGAGCATTTGGAGGGAGGTTTTGGGGAGCCCACCCCGTATGTGAGAGCAGTATTCGATAGTGGCGGAATTGTGATTTGTTAAAGGTTAACAGCTATGTAGGGGTGAAGTAACGTAATTCATAACGAATTCATTATGTTATGAATTGTCATGCATTGTCAACATATTTTCTGCACACCTCATCTACCGTACGTTTTAATGCTAGATGACTCCAGTGCTTCCCATAATTACCCATTTCATAATTGTTTGTATAATGTTCTTTATAGGAAAGCGTATTTAAAAGAACTGATTGAATAGAAAAATACTTCGGATGAAAAAAAAAACTTACTAACATGGAGCTGAACAGGAAACTTCACACTGATCATCTGTCACTTCTGGAAATTGAAGAGATAAATAGACATTAAAATCATTCACTTTAGTACATACGTGGGTAGTATTATATCAGTTACTCTACAAGACATGACTTATTCCTAATATGCTAAAATACATTTTGAAACGTGGCTCAATGGCCTATGTACTCAAACTAGCGTTGCCAAATGAAAATAACTAAAAACAGCTAAATCTTTAAAACAAAGCGCTAGAAACAGCTAAAAAGGAGTTGAAATAAATATTTGAAGCCAAAATTGTAAAGGTAGTACTTTGCTTAAGCTGATACTTCTATGTTACTTACTTTATACAAGGTGAAGTAATACTTGAATATAAGTGACTAAATACATCTTTTGTGTAGTCTTCTGCACTTGATTTACCCAAATTTTCAGGTTGATTTTCATCTTTATTATATGTGGTCATCGTTACAATAATACTTATTGTAGATACTGTTAATGATAGTCTGTAGAGCACCTCTTGTTACGCCTGAGTTTATACTTGATTGACAAAATAGCTGTCAGCATTCGCAATTCCATCGTGTTTCTTAATTTAGTTTTAACTACATTCATGGAACTAAAACTTCGTCCAATTTCCGCATTTAATGCGGAAATTGGACGAAATGCGATTGCTAAGTGTCCAATAAATTTATTGGACACTGAGCAATTTCTTTAAATGGATTCATTCCAGATGCATCTTTATATTCTCGTACTTCAGTCCAGAATAGATCGGTGTTTTCTATATTTGGCCGTATATATAGGTGGACAGTATTGTACCGGTATTCAGCATCAGAAACATCGTTTTCTATTTTCAGAATTATTTCTAAGATGGGAGTAGCAGATTTTTATACGACGGAAATGTTTCAGGGTATTTTCAACATAAAAAGAAGACATCATTCATAAAATATTCAAGTTTTCAGGCAAGCTTTGCATAAGCTGTTTAAAGATCCCAATAAGAAACTGTTTTGCTCTACTAGTAAGATTTCACTCATCATTTTGCGTTATTTTCTTTCTTTTGTATCTTCAACTCTGAAATTTTTCTTTCAAATTTATAACCCAGATTTGGGTTGGGATAATTTTATTCAATTTCTTGCTATAATAAATGATGGCCACTCCTAAAAGCTTATTCACTGCGCTATCATTCCATTCGTCTATTAGGAAGCTCAAATTTTCATTTCCAATGTCCAGAATTAGATCTTCTTCAAAATTCTCACTTAGAATATTCTTTACAATTCCAGAGCACTTAGTTCGGTGCAATTGTACCTTTCGCATAATTTGACTGTCTGGAATGATATTTTTGCAAAGATCTACTAGATAATCGCAACTGTTGAATGATGAGTGACAACAAAGAAATAATGCTAACCTACCTTTAAAGTTCGCCGTGTCAGACTTTTTCAAAAGCATATTTGTAATAGGAACAGCCTTATACGGAACTGTAGCAATATATTTCTTAGTTGTTTCGCTATCCTTTACAAGCTGACAATATTTAGCAACTATATCACATCTGCAAAACTTACAGTGACCTTTTATAGCGTCACCAGAACTTCAAACAACCATTTAGTAAACATCCCGTTTGCAAACATTCCCTCCTAAATTTTTGGTTGTAAGCTTTATTTTTCACTTTGCCTATTTTTGAAGAAGGGTATACAACTCTTTACTGCAACGAATTACGATTAGTCTTTGAAAACTTCCCACTCGCTATCGTAACTAATAACCAGAACATTGTGCAAAGACTAACTTGAAGAGGTGCTATCAACTTTATGGGGACAAAATGGCAGACTGTTGGGCCACGTGTCTGACTGCGTTATCATGCATTTGAAACGTGTACGGTGCTGGCACCGAACGTACAATGCAATTCCTTATCAAATGCGAATATCTGGAAACGTTTGAAACAATATTTTTAACAATAAGTTCTAAAAACAACTAAAAAGAGCTGAAACTAGGTCTGAAACAGCTAGATTTGGAGCTAGGGAAAAAAAGAGTTAGATCTAGCTACAAAAGAGCTGAAGTGGCAACACTAACTCAAAGGTACACGTCAATCTATGTAGAAAAGAAATCACCTTGGAATTCGATCTAGGAGGTAAGTATTGTTGTGCATAAAACAAAACTATGATAATCAGGAAGACTGCTGTAGAGATCAAATATGACACTTTAGTATTTAGATATTATTAATATTTATTTAGATTTAGATTTTCAGTAATTGTAAGCAGCATTCCTGTCAAAGTTTTCTGGAAGCACTTAGGAAATGAGATTGCAATAATTAATATTAGTTTGAAAAAAAATCATTGAAATAAACTCCAGTGGACAGAATGTTGGTGTTGAGTAGACGATGAAATTAATATAATTATATGCATTTTGATAATAAGCAACCAGTCTTCTTGCTTTAAAAAGTAACATACTTTACCACAAGCTAGATCACTTTACTTTACCCCAGATGAATGAAATGCAGAATAATAATCTGCAGATAATTGCAGAGATGGCTGGAAATTACTGGAGTCTTCGAACAAGGGGAAATAGTTTCACTTGAAGCCAGTAAAATAAAGATGTAGAGTTCCATTAAATATCTTATGGAATACGTAGTAGAAACATACATACATAGGATTAATGAACTATAGCACAATCGAAAACTTCTGATCGTATTCTGTTGTTTCTGTTATCCAGAAAATTCACCGAAAACAATTCATCGAAAGACAATTTATTTAACGATAACTTACCAGAAGGGAAATTGAAAAAAAAAAAATATATATATAATAACAATAATCAAACAACCAATTAATCGAAAATAGTTCATCTAAAAAGATTTTATCGAACACAACTGCTATTCGAAAAAGCAATTATTCGAAAGGGATTTTCTCGAAAAACAAATTCACCGTACAGCAATTAATCGAAACCCAAATTTATAACCCAAAGGCAATTGGTCGAAATCCAGCAATTCATCGAAAACTCATAATTTGCAGAAACTAAAAATGATCGAATGAACAGTTCATCGAAAAACTTATTATAAAACATGTAATGTGAAGTGCATTTATCAAAAAAGAATTGCAGTTTGTAATGGAATAAATTGTGATATAATTGAAGAGGTAGCATGATATTTTTATATATGTTATGTAGACGTGTGTAGCAATCGTTTTAGGGATATTCTTTTCAATTAGCATAAGCATTCTGTGTGTTTCATGTGTTTTACACAATCTCGAAAAGATTATGAAAAAAATCTTAATTATTATTATTATTATTATTATTATTATTATTATTATTATTATTATTATTATTATTATTCCCTCTTATCATACTCTCCCCTCAACCGAATGGTTGGTGAGGTAGCAAGGAAGATGGGTTCCCATAGACTTATTTATCACTTGAGTGTTTTTTTTTTTTTTTTTTTTGTAGATACGTGTGTTAATGGGGTTCGGTTTGCTGGACGAAACGCCTCAGTTTCCGTTTGTAATACACTACCATCTCCATATAACACCAGGAAACGCATCAAGTTGCATAGGACTCATCAAAATTCTTCCCGTCATGCACGGAATCCGAGCTCAGGTCTAACTAAAGGGCTTCGTTTATACCAAAGAAACCACGGAGGCTCCATTATAATTATTAATAGTAGTATAAGTATAGTGACCTCCTCGCGCCCTCGCGCACGCTCACACACTTACACACGCAGATTTTTTGAACCGTTTCAGTTTTCAGTTCAACTATATTTGGACTACAAAGGAACATGTCAACATTTTATATGGCAATAAGTCTGTTAGAGGAATAAGCGCAAAAGTCGAAATTTGTATAAACCGCACCAGAAATCTTTGTTTCAGTTTAAGTTCCAACAGGATCACTTTTATTTGAAAATTTTGATAAAGAGGTTTCGATGTAATATTAATAATTCCGCTCTAGATGGATGAAATTTAATGATATTTTATAATAAATATCGATATTAAAAACTGTGATTTGGATTTCAATCTGTTCATTGTTGTTGTTGTGAAAATATTAGGTAGAACGAACTTTATTCTCTAGAAATAAGTCACAGAATAATGTTGTAAGAAACAACACAATAATTTGAACATGTCAGTGGCCACCTACATATGTTGTCTACATCTTGGGTGACGTTAGGTATATTCTTTCCGGACACTTTAAAACAATAGGTTCAACAGAATCAACCTTTCAATGAAAGATGAAAGAATTCATTGAAAAATTATCGTTGAATTGTTTTTTCGATTCGTCGCAAATGCATCTTCACAATTGGTCGCAAATGCATTTACGTTTATTTTTTTGATAAATTGCATTTTTCGTTACTTGCCATTCATTAAATTTTTGTTTGTTTAATTGTTTATTTTGGCGAATTGCTTTTTTCGAAGGTTCGATGATTTGCCATTCGTTAAGTTGTTGTTCGGTGAATTGCTTTTTTTCCGAAGAATTGCCATTAGGAAAACTTTGTTTCGATGAACCTTGTTTTAAAAAAAATAAACATATTATGATACGTTTGTGAGTCTAAGTGAAGTAATTTGAAATTCAACCATTTCTTTTTTATAAGAATCATTAAACTCAAAATTCACTGTAACTCAGGATATAATTTAAATATGATCGATCGTTCGCTTTCATTCATAAAACCCATTTCATTGCAAAGAACCTATTGAATCAGAATATGGACGCCCAATAAATAAAAACACGAGATTATTTAAAACAGCCAGAAGAACGAAGTCTTCTTCATTTTTTCTTCCTCCTTTTCTTACATATCTCAATAGGTCTCATTCAAGTGATTACAGCGTATTTTGATTTGATATAATCACACCATATTAGGTTGCTGAAATTTCTCCAAGAAAATTCAACCTAATCGAACTAAAATTAAACGATTGATGGAAAGAATATTCTTACAACTTACCCCATTCAACTGATTTCTAGTAGTTGAATACACTTCATACTCACATTGTTTATTCTGCCATGATTTCTAGCAAAGATGGGCCAAACTGAACTAGATGGATTTTATTCTTTTTAACAACATGCTGAGATCACAATGATCAGTCGATTTTGGCCAAGTTTGGATGACAACTGTCTCTGTGTTGCCTAAAGGTCTAAGAATTCAATAAGACCAATGTGAAAATGAAAGTTATTTCTTCCAATATTTGCAACTGCCTGATAATTAAAGCGCCTAATATTAATAATACTGATACTGAGGACGGAGTGTTGAAATGGAAGGAAAGAAAAGTAATATGCTGGAAATACGCTACTGGTTACATCCTTAAACTATCTTAACCAATTAATTGCCTCTACCTTACTTATTTCATTTAAGGATAGTTCATTAAAAATGTTATATATAAATAACCATTTTATATTGCAAGTGAGGAAAATATTGAGAACTCAGAGGATTGACAAAAATTTAGAATGAATTATACTTGAATTACATTGCTTTTATTATTGAGAATATAAATGCGTGTGTGTTCTCATTGAATTCTTGCGGGACGAAGAAGCCGATTTTCCGGAGAAAAAACTAATAGGTTTGTTTGAGACCATCTAACTCACACTCATTTGGAAAACCCTCTTAAAAATTGTTTACATTTTAATACTAGATTTCACCAGCAGTTTAACCCTAACGGCTTAGAATAAACGCCAGCAAATTTTAGTCCGTTTCAAATTGCAGCCGAATTGATATTTCCTCAGTACATTCTTTACTGTTTTTATAATAATATTATTTCTTGCTCTTTAGTGAGATACTGTAATATCAACTGAGTAAGGAATAATGGAAATATTCCGTTTAAATGAAATAATGTTGTTTTCCAGATTTTATTATTGATATTGCGGAAAATATGGAATGACAAAATATACTCTACAAACAAGGTTATTTCAATCAGAAAATATTGAAGTCTAATAAAAACGTGCATTTATAAGAAAGTATAAATATAAGAAAAGTATGATTTAATTTTCGAAAAAAAAATCTTCATAGAAAACAAGAATAAGAAAATTTCAATGTCCGCTTACTCTTTTTGCAGAACTTATGGAAATGAGGTATGCGATTACGGAAGTCTACACATCCATACAACTCGAGTGATTTCTTCATTTTACATTCTTCAATACACATCTGGTAAAAAACAAAATTTTAATCAGTATTATAATTACATTGAAATATAATAATAATCACTATTACTTTATTAAAATATCCACAATTCCTAAATATAATCCAGTAAGCTGGATTATCTTTGAAAATATTTTGATTATTTTTCATTTTATTTTTAAATATAGATCACATTTTATAGCTTAAAAAAATTATTTCAATTTTATTTTTTTTATTAATTTTATAGTTTTCATATTTTGACTTTAGTTTGAAAATTAAAATAAATCGATTCAAAGTTTAAAATCACTTTAAGATATTTGAAATATTAGAAGTGACTCAGCGCTGTTAATGACAAAGCAAATTTCGTGCAAGAGATCGGATCGTACGTTAGTGGATTGATGAGACATTTAGAACGTATGCAAGTATCATGTTTTGAAGGAAACGCTGAGGAAATTAAGGCAAATCATTCAACTCTACCGTATGCCCTATATACGTTTCCTGCCTTAATTCACCTATGAAAGATTACCAAACAATTCTAATGTCACTTCGGATATATATATAATGTTAATCCCATACACAAGAGGTTGGTTGGGCAACCTATAGTACATTAGTACCGTTTATTGTTGGTGGGTTGAGAAGGAGGAATTTGTTTACATTTGATTTGGATGACTTTAAATTGTATTATTTGGGATACACAACAGGTGGGGAGACTGTTCCCCAGTGTGGCAGTTGCAGGGATGAAGGAAGAGGAAAAGAAACTTGTTCTGTTTGTTTCTAGATGAACTGTGAAGGGTTGTTGTGCAGCAGCTGTACGTGTTCCAACGAGTTTAGTACTGAGCGGAGGAATTATTGATGATATTTCCGATGAGCATTTCTCATGGAAATATTTGTAGAATATACATACTGCAGAGATCATACGTCTGTGTGAAAGAGGGGGGGCGAGGAAGATGGTAAGGGATGGATCATTGATAGGTCTAATTGCTCTCCTCTGTACTGAGTCGAGCATTTTGAGAAAGCTTATTGTGGCCCCACCCCATATGTGATAGCAGTGTTCAATAGTTGGGCGGATTTGTGACTTGTATAATGTTAACGGCTGTTCGGGTGTGAAGTAACGTCTTGAGCGAAAGAGGAATCATAGTTTGTTTGAGTCTTAGGATGCAACGTTTGAGATATGTTTATGCCATTAATGGTTTGATGTGAGAGTGATTCCAAGGCGTGAGAACTCAAACTGTCTGAAGATTTGGGTATCATTAAAAAGGATATTGGAGAAAAAATTGTTCTTTTTTATGGGAAATAGTACAGAACCGGGTTTTATTGGCATTGAAATTTATGAGGTTATCTGAACCCCATTGGAGGACGGCTCGGAAATCGGAGTTGAGGGTCGCGGTGGTTGATGTTCTGTAGGTTGAAGTGAGTTGTGTAGAGTAAAGTTTATCAAATGCAAGCGAAGAGTGTAGTGTGCTGTCGTCTGCAAAACTGTGTATTGGGTTGGAGGTCAATTGCAGTTGGTCATTGATATATAGCAGGAAGAGGACAGAACCCTGTGGGACCCCATCATTAAATAAGTGGTGAGAGGATAGGGAGTCGTTCACCATCACACAGAGTGTGCGTCCAGAGAGAAAACTGGCGATCCACCTACAGAAGCCCTGGGTCAGACCGCATGATGGTAGTTTGCCTGGTAGGCCTTTGTGCCAGACCTAGTCAAAGGCTTTGGAGATATCTGGTGCAACCACTTGAGATTCGCCAAACCTCTCCATAGCCTTCGTCCAGAGATTGGTGACGTAAGTGAGTAGATCATCTGTTGATCGGCAGTGGCGGATTTCATACTGGCGGTCATTTATTTGGTGAGTGTCGTCAAGATGGTGTAGGAGATGGGAATTGCTGATTTTTTTCATTACCTTCTACAGGACTGAGCTAAGCGAGATAGGAGGGTAATTGGATGGTAGTGACTTGTTACGCTTCTTGGGGATGGGCGGAATATGAGCTAATTTCCGGTTTGTGGGACAGTTTCCAGTGGAGTAGGAGAGTATATGTAGGTGATATAGGATAGGGGTCAGTTCTAGAGCACACTTTCAGAACAATTGTGGGAATGCCACCAGGGCCAGGAGACGTTTTTGTGTCTAATTTGGACAGTAGTTTTTTCATCTCATCCTGGCAAAAGGATATAGGGGGCATTGTATGTTGCGTGTCTGTAATGGTTGGGGGATATTTACCATTGTCAGTTATTCATGCATTTAAAGCAAAGTATGACGACAGAAGATTGGCTATTTCTGTGGGTGATGTTGCAATAAAGCTATCGGGGTGTGATAGGGGTGGGAATAGTGTTGGGCAGATATTACGGCCAATTGTTCTGGTGAGAGATCAAAAGGCTCGGCTGCCGTTTGGATAGGCTGATAGTTTCCTGCTTTTTGCTCCTTCGAACTCTGTTTTTAAAGTGCTGATTGTTTTTTTTTCTTGCATTTATTGCAGGCTTCGTTGTAAGTTTTGAAGGAGGATGGGATTCTTGATTTCAACCAGTTGTGGTATGCCTGGTGTTTCATCTATACAGCCTTGGCATATCTTTGAAGAACCAGGATTTCATTAGGGAATGGCATTCAGGGTACTGTGTGGAAGGTATGGATTCATGCCGGTGAGGATTACTTTGGTAATAAGCTCGGTGAATATATTTGGGTTGGAAGGCCGAAAGCAATAGTCCAACCATGGGAATGCAGCATAAATGTTGCTGAGGCTGTCCGGCTTGGCACTGTTATAGTTCCAAACTACTCTTGTGTGGGAGTGTCTCTGTAAACGTTGTTGCATGGGGGAGGAGATGAGCACTAGGTTGTGGTCAGAATTGCCCACGTGCTCACTACTTTCATTCTGTATTCGGAGGGGTCATTGGTGAGGAAGAGATCTAGTGTGTTAGGGGAGTGGTTTGGGTTATTTGGTATTCTGGTTGGCATCTGGACAAGTTGTGTAAGGTCGTTAGTGAAGGCAAAAATTTCGGCATCTCTGCCTGCAAGATGTGTACTGCTGGAGGAGAAACGCCAGCTAGTGTTGTGTACGTTAAAATCTCCTAGGAGGATGATTTCGCTTTTGGGAAAGTGGGATTGGAAGAAAGTCGATTTTAGGGAGAGGAAATTAAAGAGCTCAGGGTGGTTGGTTGTATTGCGGGAAGCGACAGAGACAGCAGATGAATTGTACTGAATGAGGAAGGGATATTTTCAAACAAATGAGGTCAAAGTTGAGAGATTATAGGTTGGGTTCTCTCTGGCAAGGTATGTCAGAGCGGATGCATGCGCAAACACCACCCTTAAGGCGAAAGTTGTTGTAGAGTGAGTAGTTTAGAAGGTTGAAATAAGTGGTGTTGCGGTTGAGATAAGTGGAGGTGAGATTTGCGTTTAGGCCAGGTAGAGTAGGTGGGGATTGGTAGACTGCAGGTGGTAGTGGACACTGTTCAGGTTGGAGTTTATACCACAAATGTTGTTGAAGTGGATATGTAGGGTTTTATGTGTCGTATGTTGGACCCATGGATCTGCACGTTTCCTATGCGGTGCCTGTATGTTGATTTCCTTGGTGGCTGCTAGTGGCATTACTTGGTTTTTTCACCAGTTTATCTTGTCTGTAGTCGATGATCCATTTGTTGTCATCGTTCTGACGTTTTTCTTCGAGTTGTCTTCGAAGCTGGCGTCTTTGTTCCCCTTTGTGCAAATGATCGGTCTGGTTGTCTACGTATGCGCGATTGGGGGAAGGTGTGTTTGAACTCGTTGTTGATCGCTGTTATTAAACTGGATGAGTTTGTCGGCGTGTCGCAAGTCACTTTTACTAGGCGCGGGAAGTTCGTCCCCTCCTTCCTTTTATTTATAGGGCCGAAACGGTAGCACCTAACGATATTCTTAGCATCGATGTCGCATTTTTTAGCGAGTTTGTTTATGTCCTCTTGTAATGATTTTCCTTTCTCCATCGAGAATTTTTTTAGGTATAGCAATCAAAATAAGAAAAATATATCCGAAAAGTCAAAATAATATATTTGTCTGTCCTGTGCCCTACGATACAGCATATATATATCATATATATGCTATCACACTCATATGACGTTTACCTTACAGAATCTACCTGAAAGGGAGAAGCTGGATAAAAGATAGAGATACTATCAAGTTATATTGTTCTCACCTGAGTAATGTTGAGAATGGTGGAGAAATATATACACAAATATCTTCTCTATCTGGAGTAAAATCAATTATATATGATAACCAATATAGATTACTCGAATTTCGCTCTACAGCAGACCTCCTCACTAAACGTATTCACCTTTCGACACAGTTCCTAGGAATATTTGGAGAATTGTAGTTGCTATCATTGTTTTAAAACATTTACTCATTTCTGGCATTGAGGCATTTCAATCATTTCTGGCATTGAGGCATTTCAATCATCTACCAGCTTAAGGTATATCTCCTTCCCTCTTTAATGGGATTGTCATATTCTTCTTTCATGGCTCATCCTTCCTTCTGTAAATCATGTTATAATAGGAGGAGGGTAGGTATGCTTCCCTAACTGCAAACTCTATTTTGCTTTATTACTTGTAGACCTATCAATTAAACTTTGCTCCTAATTTTGCTGACGATAGCAATCTCACTTTCTTGTTCTTCACTGGAGAACCGTGTACTGGCTCAAATTATTCTGACTTGATTTTTCTTAACCAATTCTAAAGTGTGGGTGAAGACAACTAGTTAATTTTAATGGGACCAATTCAGAGTATATATCTTCTTACTCGGAAGGAGGATTCTCTGTTCGCTCTTGCATGGGACAAGGTTGTGCTATATTTAGAGATCAGAATCAGTTTCTTCTTCTCGGACTGAATTTCACATCTGACTTATTCTGACATAAATGTATAACATACATATCCTCCTCATACTCACAGAGACTAGTATTCAAAAGTAAAAAAATACTCCATTAATCCTTACTCATGTCTGTTGGAAATCAATAGAGGAAACTGCTATAAGCTTTATATAGGGAGGAGCGTAGTTTGAAAATTTATCATATTAAAATGATTTAGTGAAATAGAATACATTTTCCTATGACACCCATTTAATCATATGAATTATACTTATTTGCACGATGAAAAAGGATGTAGAAAAAGAGAATTTTCGAATTATAATCGTGATGTCATAGCAATATTATAACTATCTTCGAAATACCTTACATTCATTTTGGGACAAAATTAGTTTTGTCTGTTAGTTTACAGTCAGTTGGAAAAAAATATTACCTCATTAGTCACTGGTCCCCTCCCACCTCGTTCTCTCCATTTCTGTAGATAATCCACGCACCTTGTTTTGTATGGTGGCGGAAGCAGCCATTTTTCTTCCTAGAAAACATAAATAAAAAATAAATAAAAGGTACAAATAGCTTCCTATAAATTATGACCTATAATGTTTCTGTTTTCATCAACGGCTAGCGGTCTGAATTTGACTCATTTTTAAAGCCACTGCTACGCTTTAAACCACGTAACCAGGTTATCCCCTATCGGGTTTCACTAATTAGAATTTCACGTTCGTATTATGCTTTAAAATATTCATAATCCATTATTCAATGTTATCTTGTAATCTAAAGAATATCTTTTCAAATTTTCATAAATCACAAGAATATATACCCATATTCTCAGCTTAAAACGCGTTTTTTCACTAATTGCTGTTAAACGGAAACCGCCATTTTGGCCCATTATCCCAAAATATTAGCAGCTATTGAGCCGTAACACTTAATGGCAGTATACTAACATTTCCCAGTGTTACTGGACAATTTCATTTTCAGGCACAAAAAGAATCACTGCGAGATTGACATCGAACTTGGAGCCTTACTTTTCGGTGAACACAGCAGTCTCTCCATGGAAACTATGGTTCTGAAGTTTATCACTTAATACTTGCATACGTTTACAGATTTACTTCTGTTTACTTCTGCTCTTAAGAATCCACTCATTCCAGAGAAAAGGAAGCTGAAACCTATTTTAGCACTAGTGAAGAACTATTTCATCTGTTTATTTGTACCTCCTGACTCTTTCTATGATTCGCTCTCGAGTGTGTTTCAATCTTACTCTAATGTTCGCACTTAATCTGGGATAATTCGGTCGTTCAGTCCAAACTGAACATTTCATTATATGGGCATTCTGTGATACGAACTCTGCAGGATAATTATGCCCTTTCAGGTATTACACAAAGGCCCCATCGTTTAGTGTGACTGGACATTATATTCTGTATTTTTTTACGGTTTTGCAATATTTCATCAAAAATACATGTAACTCTCCAAATATTTGGGAGTATCAATCGTTAATTAATTTTTGCTAACAAGCAAATTATTGGACTTCTTACTTAGAACAGCTCGTTTTCAATACCTTTCGAATTCAGTGAAGGATTTTTTTTCAGTGATGTGTCACTTTACAAGACTGTTCTTGATCTTATCCATGTTAATGTTTCTGGGTTATAAATGTTTAAAATTGCATTCTTAAAAGCTGTTTGGAAACCTGCCTTTGTTTTCTTGGTTTGCAAACATATTTTGCTCTTTACGGTGCTTCATTTGAATTATTCATCTATTTTTGCATAGCCTGTTAATTTTTAACTAAAAGTGCAGATGAATACAATAGTGCTTTTAGTAAATTTAGTTACAAGTACTCTGGCAATGATAGATCTGGTATGGTCTTGTATATAACTATCTTCTTGTGTTTATCATACTGAAAGAGAGAGATATTTTTTATTAATTTAATTTTTTTTATTGTGAATATAACAATCTTATGTACAGGATTAACCGGTTTTTGGTTCTCTGCAGTCAGGCAGAGAGGTTACATGCTCATACACTTGTTGAGGTATGTAACATCGAAGTGAATTATAAGGCGAATTACATTTTTTTAAGATTAAAGCCATTAAGAGTTATTTTAACATGACACTGTAGAAGATCATAAATGTGGAAGAACATAAGAGATACTATAGCACAATATTATCTATTTACATGAGAGTGCCAGCTGATTATTAATTTTCGCACTGTTAAGCACAACAATCCTTCTTCCCCCTTTCTTTGGGGGGTGGATGATGTCACTTCTATGCTGGAAAGTGGATTATGATGCAGTTGCCCTGCTCAGCCAGTAGTTGATTCCGTGGATTCCAGTCTTGGTATAAAAGATCTAAGGTGTTGTTTTGCCTATGATGGTGATGCTCGTGTAGGATCGGATTTCTCACCTTTTGTTGGAAGGCTGCAGTGAGTTGGTCAGTTGCCTATCTCTGTGAAGTTGCTGTGCTGTCTGGTCTTGTATGTTTGAAGCAGAAGTTGTATATTACCGCTTTCGCGGTGATGAAGAGGTAATTGCAGAATGAATGGTTATTTGGCTCCGCATGGACGAGATTGAAATACTCCTCTTCTGTACGAAGACTACCACAGGTGAAAGCTGCCTTTCCCAGGAAAAACTGAATAATTTTGGGTTGACTGGACATTCCAAGTAGATATGCTGGACTGTTCCTATTTGGTAGCAGAACAGGCAGTTATCTGAGACGTTTGAGTTAAATTTTCGTAATATAGAAGGAGTGGGTAATATATTGTGCCAGATTCTCCACTGAATATCTGCGTCAGGTTTGATGGCTCTTGTGCGATATGGTAGGTCCCATTGAAATATTGTTTGATCAGATAATGCAGGATTTTCCAATAAAGTGCTTTGGTTCGACTGTTGTGTTAGAGTGCTGTAGATTTTGTTGCTGGGTGTAAGTATCTCCCGTGAGTTATTGGTTTTTATCAGAAAGATAGGCACCGGATCTTCTGAGTTGGTAGGGCTAAGCCCCACTTCTGTTATGCTATCAGGCATAGCGGCTTGAAAAGCGGCTTTTACAGTGTGTATCTGCTCAGACTGATTCCCATATTCCAGGTTTTCGAGCGATTTTGGAAAGCGCCAGGTGAGGCTTGGAGAAAGAATGTCACCCAAGATCCTCACGCTTCGCCAGCTGCATGGAGGAAAGAAAATCTCTTTCTGAGTGATCGGGATTCTTACCATCGTGTTGTGGAAGATGGGTTTCATGAGAATTTCAGGTAGGGATGCTGTTTTCACTGTGTGTTGGAGGTTTAGCTTCTTCCATCGTCGAAGGGAATCTTTGTAGCAGTTTGTTAAATTTACTGGCACTTCAGCTGTTGTCATTCTTAAGGATGTGGAGAGAGAGACCTCTAGTGGCAGAAGTGAGAATATATTCAGTGGTGAATTTGAGTGATATTTCCTGTTGTAGGGTATTAAGGAGAAATCGAGCGCGGAACGTTGTTATCCTGTTGTCAATGGAGGTTAAATTTTGTCCTCCATCTTTGGAAGAAGTACATTGCTTGCAGTAGGAAAGTCAGTGTGTTTTGTTCCATATGAATCGATAGATGGTTGACTTTATTTGTTTCATGAGTTGCATTGGTGACATGAGAATCTTTAGTGTAGGCCAAAGGACAATGGCGGCTATTTAGTTAACGATTATTGTTCTCCATCTTGTGGAGACAGAGGCTCGTATTGCTGTCCACTTTCCTAGTACCTGCTTGAAACATTTGTTTAGTGTTTCCCAGTTCTTATCCACAGAAGAGGGCGTGTTTCCTTGGTGAATCTCCAGGTATTTGTTTCCCTCTGCAGACGAGATACCAGACACTGAGGAATTGGTTCGGTTTTTCCATTTGCCGCACCACAGTCCTGTGGTTTTATGTGAGTTTAGTTTGGCTACTGATGGTGCATGATATTGTTGGTATGTCATTCGTATATTATGGAAGTCATCTTCTTTACGGGCTATGATTGTAACATGATCAGCATGTGCTGTCAAGGTTATGGTTTTGTAGGCAAGTTTAGAGCGGCATGACCTAAGCAGCATACTGATTCTACACAAAAAGGGTTCAATGGCAATTGTGTAAAGAGGACCGGAGAGTGGACAGCCTTGTTTAATACCTCTGCTGTATGGTGCAGTTATGGTAAGCCTGTTGTTTATTTTCATGCAAAACTGTGCCTTGGCATACATCTTAATAGAATGAATGATGCCTGAGCCAAAGCCAAATGCTTTCAAGCAGTAGAAGAGCTGTTCAACGCGGTCGAACTTTGTTTCACTGTTGTTGTTCGCTATGCTTATGAGATCCCTTACGAGGTTTAAGTTTTCGTGAATAGATATTCCAGGGATGGAATAGCTCTGATGCCTATGTATTATTTCCCTCAGAGAGGATTTATGTTTATTGGCAATGGCTTTTATATAATTTGCAGTCGGTGTTTGTGATAGAGATGGGTCTCCAGTTTTCTAATTTCGTCGCTTCACCTTTCTTTGGAATGAGTTTAATAACTAATTTTATCATACTGATTGGGAAGCCATTGGTTTTCGCGTCGACAAATATTTTGTAGAGGATAGGTCCAAGCTGTTCCCAGAAGGACTGGTAAAATTCAGTGGTGAGCCCGTCTATGCCAGGAGATTTATCTTTAGGTAAAGATGTGCAGGAAGTTGTCAAATCGTTTAACTTGATGGGGAGTTCTGTGTTACACCTTGTTGTTGGTGAGAGTATTTTCATATCGGAGATAATTATATTCGTAGTCTCCATAGATGTTGAGTTGGCTTGGTATAAATTTTTGTAGTACTGCAAAGTATATAAGAGGAATTCGTCGTGATTTTCTATGATGTTTCCACTATCAGTTTTAATAGCAGATATAGTGGTGCACTCTTGTTGGAGTTTTTCTATTGAGGAGAAATACTTTGTGGGTGCATCTGCGAAATTAATGTGTTTGCGTCGTTGCTCTGATTAGTGCTCCTCTTACAGAATGCTCTAGGTGTGAGCGTATGGTGACTTCTAGGGACTGGTATTCCTCAGATTCTGGACGATGCAATTCCTGTTGTTGGACTGAATACTTATTCAAATTTCTTTGTTGATTATATTTCTGGGAAAATACCCTAACATTGGATTTAACGAGTGATCACCACTCGGAAATTGATTGGGATGTAGGTATATCTCTGATGAGAGTTTCGATATAGATTTTGGCGGTTCTGAGGTATTCTATATCCTGTAGTAGGCTGTTGTTAAATATCCATTTAAATATGTTAAATATGCTCCTTTGTGTCGAGTGTGTCCAGGAATGCAAATGTTGAGAAGGATGGAATCATGGTCTGATGCATGAGATGGATGGTATGTGACTCTCCTAATGTAGGGTATTGTGTGCATCGATGTGTAGTATCTGTCGAGCCGTGCATGGTATATGACACTGGTAGGACCACCTTTGGCTCTCCAAGTGAACACTTTCTCATGTGGGCAAGTGTCTGAAGGTGTCAATCAGCTAGTAATCATTTACTACATCCTGGAGAAGTTGAACTAGTTAATGTCGATGTTCATGGCATTGCTGTCTGTCCATTGCAGGATCCAGAGTGCAGTTAAAATCTCCTGCCAGTATGATGTGGTCATTGATCTTGCTGAGGTGGTTTCGCACAAACTCTAGTACCTGCAATGAAAGCTGTTCATTTTGTGGGTTGTATATGTTAATGATATATATATTTTCTTTCCTGTCTGAGTTGTAATGAGTGCATATATTGCACACCCAGGAAAGGTATCGATCATTTCTACTTTTAGAGCGCTGTTACGGTGAATTCTAATGCTGACTCCCGATATATGAATTTGTATGGAGGATTGTGAAAGTGTAAGTCCTCTGGTGGATGATTTCGTGATATAATCGGAGGAGGTTACCTAAGTGTGATTGCATAGAAGTGTCTTTAGGAGGAGTTTTATCCTGAACGATCGAATCTTGTTTTCAAGGGAAATCAGGCCTTGACCTCCCTTGCTGAGTGGCTTGCAGAGTTGAGGGTATGTTGTCTAGTGAGTTTTGTTCCAGAGGAAAGGTTTGATTTCCTTTTGAATGTGTTAGAGAAAACCTTCAGGAGGTGTGCGTACTTTGAGGGTATGCCTTAAGCGCACTCGCAGCCACCTGGTTAACTATTAATACTCTTCCCCTAAGTGAAGACATAGAACGAACGCTGTTCCATTCACTTTGCACCTGTTTAAAACGGTTGTACAGCTGTATCCAGTTCAGTGTGTTATATATTTTGGTGTTGCCAAGATGCACACCTAAGTATCTTTGACCTTCGCTTGACCAGCGACATTCGATCGGAGAATGATTTCTAGACTTTCATCTGCCTGTCCACAAGCCCGTGTTTTTTGCAGAATTTAATTTGGCCCCTGAGGCTTGTGCATATAGTCTGTGTGCGTCCTCAGTTACTGTCATTTAATCTTCATTTCGTACTATTACAGTGACGTCATCGGCATATGCTGATAGGGTAATATTTTGATGTGGCTCTATTATGCTCGTTCGTTTGGAGATGATTGTCTCATATACTCTTTTTAAGAAGGGTTCTATGGCCAGTGTGTATAATTTACCGGAGAGGGGATCCCCTTGCTTGATCCCTCGAGAGTATGACAAAATGCGAGTGAGACTGTTGTTGATTTTTAAACAGAAGTGTGCATCTCTGTAAAGCAATTGTACTCTTTCAATGATGAGAGGACCATAGCCAAATGCCTTTAGAACTTCATAAAGGTACTCGTACTCTACCCTGTCGAAAGCCTTCCCCTGATCAAGGCTGACGAGGCTAGGTTTTCATGTTGGCTGTTTGCAATGTTGATGAGATCGCTCAATAAGTGGAGGGTATCATGTATTGATCTTCCTGGGACAAAGCACGTTTGACGTTGGCCAATAACTTCAGGCAGTGTTAGCTTTATTCGGTTTGCTATAATTTTGGAAAAGATTTTGTAATCGGTATTAATTAGGGAGATTGGACGCCAGTTTCGGATATCCGTGTGGTCTCCTTTCTTTGGTATCAATCGTGCTACTGAGGTCGTGCGGATTGTGGGAGGCCATTGATGTAGGCTTCTTGCAGAGTTTTGAGGAGAAGTGGTCCGAGTTGATTCCAAAAGACTTGGAAAAACTGATCAATGCCAGGAGATTTGTTCTTTGGCAAAGATGTGCATGCGATTTTCAGTTCATCTACCGTGATATTTATTTTCTAAGTGGTTCCGATCTGTTGCAGAGATTTTTTTTTTGTTTCTTTCAGTATTTCGTGAATGGCATGATGGGATGTTCTGTATGCATTCTTATGTATTCTACGATTTTAGAGGTGATTTTACTTGAATCTTCTCTGATGCTGTCATCTTGAAGTCTGATAGCAGAGATGGAATTTGCTGATGGCATTTTTCTTCCAAACAGAAAAAATATTTTGTGGGGCGTCCGAAAGATTTATTTCTGTATGCCATGATCTAAGAAGGGCACCTTTTGCCGATACTTCTGCCTGTCTTTGCATGGCTTGGAATGCAGAATGATGTTCAGGGCTTTCCTCTGGGAGATTAGATACTTGAGCTGTTCTTCAAGTTGTCGGATTATAATGTTCCTCTGTTGATTTTTCTGGTGACTGTAGATCTCCATAAAGGATTTTATTCGTTATTTTAAGTGGGGGCCACCATGGTTTCATTGGTTCTGTATCCACTTTCGAGCGAGTGACGTTCGTTATTAAAGCCTGAGTGTTTATTATATAAGCTGGGTCTTTCAGGAGATTATTGTTGAAGATCCAATAGGCATTTTCGGATTTGGATGCTTCCAAAGATAATGAACGTTGCAGCTTGACAAAGCAGTGATCTGAAATGCAGGGAGGAATATGTGAGATATTTGTGACTAGAGGAAACGTGTGTTTGGAAATGCAGTATCTGTCCAGTTATGCTTGGAAGAGTGGCCTATTTGTTGCTGTGATTGCTCTCCTCCATGTATAGGACTTCTTATCTGGATGGTGATGCTGAAAAACGTCAAGAGTTCATTATCGTTTACCGGTGTTTTAAGTTTGTTTATTAATTGGCTATAATATTCAGCACACTGAGGTGTTTTTCTTGATCAAGAGTGCAATTAAAGTCTCCAGCTATTATGATATGTTCTTGCTCTATACTAGAAAGATGGTTTTGAACGAAATCCAGGATTTGTGATGCCGAGCATCCTGCTGTGGTATATAGATGTTGAACACATGCAGGGCATTATGGTTAGGTGCTATTATGTGAGCATACAGGGCTTATCCTGGTATATCAGCAATCACTTTTAGTCTGTAGGGAGATCTATGATGTACACCTAAGCTAACTCCTGCTCCATGTTTTTGGGTAGCAGGGTGCTGTAAGTCATAAGGCCACTCTGCCCATCTTCTGGATAAATTGAATGAGGAGTTGATGTTTGTTCCTTGCAGAAGTATTAGGTCTATATGATATTTTTCTACCTGGTCAAAGACTATTCTGTTCCGTAGAGCAGAGGCACATCCTCTTCATTGAGAGAGAAACAAAATCTACTAACTCATTTCTGAGTTAGTAGATTTTATATGAATTTTATAGTTGGAAAATCTCGTATGAAAAGATTCCTCTGATCCCAGCAACAATAATATTCTGATCCTGTCCAAATGAAGCATAATATTCCATCATTCTCTCAATAGTGCTTGAAATTCGAGCTTCTATATGGATATCATTTTCAACTGAAGATAAGTTACTCAGTCTCCTACAGAAGGGTATCAATTTTTTGAGACAAATAAAGGACATAATAATCTGACATCTCATGGTTAGTGGAAACAGAAATAAATCCTGGATAAAGCACCCCATTAATTTGTGACAAAGATCGATTAATGCTGCTATTACATAAGAAATGACTCTGCTAGCTAATGAAAAGACTCGAACCTTAAAATCATTTTATACACAATGAGGCTAATCAACTTTTCTTTCTGTATATAATTTTTTTATCATATCTTTATTTATTATTTTATATAGTAATTTTTTATGGAAAATTCCAAACCAGTCATATCTATTAAAACTCAGGATATAGCACTAAATAGAATGGTTTTGTTCTAAATGTTGTAACAGATATTTAAACGAAAATCAGATGAAGAATAATAAGCTTACCAAAAAAACTTCAATAGAGTTATCCGATTTTGCAGGAAGGAAATGGCGTTCCACTGGCACGTCTTCATCGTACTGTGAATGTACGTATACGAAAAACCCATTTTCACTTACGATAGAACTGTAATTTTGCGAATTTGCTCTTAAATCCAAGTACAGTCCTGAAATAATTAGGAAAGCTTTCATTATTGTGAAAATCATTCAGCTAATTGAGTTTTAGTACGATATTACGCACTCAATACACTGCTTTGGAAAAACCATCGTATACTTCCATGGGAAAGTGCATCGTGTCGTGTAGTGAGTCAAGCATGTGTAGTTGAAATATATTGGAAGAATATAATTCTTCCAACTCAGTGAAACTGTGTTTCACTGAGTTGGAACTGGCTGGGAAAAAGAAAATTACGGAGTTTGAAAAAAAAAGTGTTGTAATATGATGCCATGTTGTAAAGTTTCCCTTTGGCAAAGTGTTCAGAAACTGGGCAACCCCAAGTCAACAATCAGTGATGACATACTGAGAGAGTGGAAGTGCAGAGAATCGGCTGCAAGCGCGACACACAGTGGAAGACGCACCACACTCACCTAACTTGACCCTAGGGTGCTATGAAGGATAATCAGTAAACACCGCCATTCACCAGTTGGCGCAATGATTGTTGAGTTTTGGGCATTCACTGGATCGTGAATTTGGAAGAGAACGTTCAGAACTGAGGTTCACAACATGGCTTTCCACGGTTGAATGGCAATATGCAAGTCTACGATTACCCAATCCAACATGCAGCATCGTCATTTGTGAAAACAGCATGCACGGTGGGAAATAGATGCTTGTGAAGCTGTGTTATGGAGCGAGGAATCACGCTGCACCCTCTACTCAGCAGATGGACTGGTGTGGTTGTGACAAATGCTTGTTGAACATCTCTTGCCAGAGTGTATAATCCCAACTATGAAGTTTTTAGGGAGCGGGGACGGTAGTATAGTTTTGTTTAGCTTGTTTTGCCGTTGGACCTCTGTTTTGGTGCCACAAAAACTGAAATCCAAGAGAGGTGTCTCAACATTCACATGTTGCAATGCAATACTTCCATCTTTATGGCGTTTCTACAGAGCTGATCACTGTTTTTTTCATCAAGAGAATGCACTGTGTCCTAAGGCTGCTGTAATTACGTGGTTTGTTGACTGAAGAATGGTGGTACTTCAAACAGAATTTTCGATTCCCTCAGGGTTTGGGGTGGGCTAGCTGATGTCTGTTTTGGGATATGTTTAGGGAGGGTAGGGGAAGAACAAAGAGAACGTCACGTGTTCGTTGATCATGAGTATCTAACCGGTTGAGTGTGGGGGAGTGCGGAATTCTTGGTGGGGGAAAGGAGAGTGGGGGAAGGAACTGGTAGAATGAGGGGAGGTACATGTTCCTTGTCCCTGTGTGTGTGTGTGTGTGTGTGTGTGTGTGTGTGTGTGTGTGTGTGTGTGTGTGTGTGTGTGTGTGTGTGTGTGTGTGTGTGTGTGTGTGTGTGTGTGTGTGTGTGTGTGTGTAGTGGGGATATTAGTACGGTTATCAGTTTCCCTAGTGTTGTTTCTTTATGTTTATGGTTTGGATTCTGAGTGAATTTGCCATCATCATGTTTTTTGTTTTTGTTTTTTGTTTTTGGGAGGAAAAGTATAGGCAATTTTGTTCGTACATACATTTTGTTTTCTTATTTTAATGCTCAGTTAGATTGCATTGAAGTTTTGTACAAACAAATATCATTTATAGGTTTTACATTCATGTTCAGATGCACTGGTGTATGATTTCTTCGGGATTTATTGATTTTTCTATTGCAGCATAAATTGCCGGACACAGCGAGAAATGCAGAATCAAGTTCATCTCATCACGAACAGGAAGACACACACATTATAGGTAGCGCAAAATCATTAAATAGCCATTTTTCTACTCCTCCACACGAGAAGGGAAGTAGTAGTTACGTTTCGAGTTAGGAAAGCATTAACCTCTTCACACAAACAACACATCTAAAATAAACCGCCAGGCACAACTACAAAAATTGTCAACCGAATAGAAGAAATCGAATTTCCAAATGTACTTTCAAAATAAATTTCAACAAAAATAAATCTATAAAAAAAATAAGCCACGACCATCATCATGCAATAAACTCCATTTTCATGCAGGGAATTGATTCTGTCTCACCCTACATAACTACAAAACTATGTCAGTCCAACAGTGCAAAAGAATAAAATATTAAAATCGACTCTAAAAATGAAACCAAGAAAAAATACATGAGTAAAAAAACCAACACACCTGAAACACACACGTCATGACATGAGATTGTGAATAAATGATTCCTCCTAACTACAGATATAGCGAAACCATACGCAAATTTAATTTTATTTAAATTTTGTTGTAGAGAAACGCATCTTTTTCTACATGAATGTATAGATATTTTTAAAGAAACGCATGTCCTTTATTTAGCATATTACTATACTAAAGTTCAAAAGAAAGTATCCCAACCATGAAAACCCTGTCAGTCAAACAGAGCAAAAGGAAATATCAAAATTGACTCTCGCAACGAAAATCAAGAAACAATACATATATGCAAACAAATTTATTATCACACGGAAAGGAAATAAATGTCCACTGTAATTTTATTAGTAGTATTAAATTTTGAAAGTCACTGAGTGCATACGAAAAAATTAGACAAAAATGATAAAAATTACAAAATATTCAGACATTGTGAGCCTTTAGTAGCATATAGTTGAGAGATACCTTTTGATAAGTGAACTAGGGAATGACTTGCACAAACTATCCAAAATATAATGACAATCCCTTTTCACAATCGACCATGAACCTCTCATGATTGCAGGAGTATCAGAGTAAAACCTAGAATACCTAATACTGCAGATGCCTGATGTACTGTTTATTATTTTTGCAAGACCTGCCACGCGGTCTAAAGGTAAATGGAGCAAAAAGGATTGTAGTAATTTTCGTTTAATAATTTTGTAAATTATTAAACGAAGGTTTAGTAAGAGGTTGAGAGACCTTTAAGCACACATCAATAGTCACGCACACTAGTGATATGTGTGTGGGTATTGATGAGGATTCAGAAAGAACTCTATCATATTTTTAGACCTGTTAGTTTTAGTTATTTGGGAATACTTCACGAAGAGGGCTCTTCCAGGTGACAGAGCTAGACGGAATAGCAGAGGACGAGGACAAAGCAGATTCGGTATGTTTACAGTTAGAAAGATAGGGATGCTGGGTAGCTGCTGCTCTTGTATTAACAGGTGCAACAGAAAGTAGAGGAATGATAGATGCCGATTGAATAGAACAAAGACGGTGTAGAGGAGACACTGTAAATAGAAGTTAGATTGAGTCTGTTAGAGAGGAATCACCTATGAGCCTAGTTGCTTTAATTTTGTTAGCATTAAGGATTTTAAAGGAAGGTTTTGATGCGCCTCCCCCTAAACATGTGCGTAATATTCCAAGCATGGGAAGATTTCAGATTTCTGTATAGTTACTACTTCACTGAGTGTCAAATGATCTCTTTGACGAAAGAGAATGACTGGATTTCTGGATGCTAAACATCATTGATGTAAAGTGTTTATGCCAGCAGAAAGATTGATGGTAAACGTTAATCCAAGCAGAGAAATCTGATCCGGAATGGTGACGGAGGGTAACGGTAAATGACTTGAGATCTCTTTTGTTAAAGAAAAGAAACAAAACTGTGCTTTGGTCGCATTTGGTAGCTTTACCATGTTTGATGTTACTCTTTATGCAAGACCAATATAAGATAATGTATAACCAATGTTTAAGACATTGGTTGTACATTATCGTATAGACTGGCATGTCAGAGTACTGCATGGTTTGTCAATTGAGTAGGATGAGTGGAGAGTACTATCATCTGCAAATCTGTAGATGGGATTACGGATTATTGTAAGTAGGTCATGTATGCACATGAGATTGAGAGAGAGAGAGAGAGGGTAATAGGTCAGAGCACTGTATCTGTGAGGAGAGCTGGTATGCAAGATATCCAGAGTATTTGGACAGTAAAGCAGATCAAGAATTCGAGAAGGTAGATGTTGCAGATGGTCGAGTTTTGTGTATAGGAATATGAAGCGGTCTGATTGGGTATCTGTGTTCAGAGCAGTTCATTCTTGGGGGATTGCATTGATCGAAACTTAATGAGTTCCTTGACTATGCAATCACATTCTTCTGTTAGCAGTCAACTGCTTGTATTGTGACTTCAAATATTCATGCTTAGATTAACTGAATAGTATCAAATTATCAAACCTGGTAAAATATCATTGTTCCTAAAATTATTACAGGCCGCTCTGAAGAAACGAATAATCTCGCAGTGCTGCAAATTACAGTGTGCTAATTTTCACACGTTTTATTAAAGACAAAATTATAACCATAAAGATTGTAATATTATCATACAATATTTAATTTTGCTGTTGAAACATTATGCTGCAAATTCAACATGCGCATTTATAAAATTGTTGCTTGTTAATAATTGTTTGTTTTTCTTTCGTTGTAGGTTTTTTTAAAGGCAAATATTGACTGGAAAATTATCGGCAAACTGCTAGAAATAAATCCTATTGCCCATTTGCAGTCCTGATCAAAATGGACAATGGCTGACTTTGGAAAAGGTATGATTGTTGGAAACAGATTGAAGGGTGACAGTATTCAGGAAACTGCAAATGTTGTAACCGCTGTCGTTAAGATGTTTCAACAGTACAAATGTATGGGCTGAACAACATATGCCTGATGAATAATAGGACAATACAGTCTGTATCAGGCCATAGCACATACAACGTAAATTTTAAATTTTAAGACCACATAAGAAGAAACCATGTTTTTGCCTATTTCTTAAAAGCACGGATGTAATCTGTTTTGGTGGAAATTTTCTTTAATATTCTACTTTCGTTAGTCTTCTTAAATTTTTCAAACATACTTTAATTCTGTTTGAGTTTAGTTTCAATTCATCTTAATTTACCTTGCTTACCACTGAACTGTATATGGAATGAGAAGATGAATGAAACTGGCAGACAAACTGACAGAGCAGTGTCAAATAAATCGGCTGGCATTTCAGAAAAATAGGAGATAAACTCAAGCAAATAAATAGAAAGCAGTGCCAAAGTAAGACTTAAACTAGTGGAATGACTAAACAGGATGATTCAAAATTCCACGTACAAACTTTGAGGGGACGTAGAGAACGTAAAAATCAACCATATTCACATAGCAAAGCATTACCGGAAACGCCACCGGGTGTTACTAACAGGGACACAACGATACAGAAATAACACACGGCAATAAGTAATGTAAAAATCTTTATTACGCGTAACTGAACAGTTAAATAGTAGTTGGATACAAAATATGCTTTCATCAAGTGCTCAGAGTTATGACCATTAGCCGTGATGCATGCCTGACACCGACGACGCATTAATCGCCGTACATTTTCGAAAATACCTGGAGGTTTCCGGATATTAGCAGGGCGATGGCGATTCTTGCCACTAGGTGTCCATGTCAGAGGTAACAGGAGTTTCTTACAGATTGGCGTTAAGGGTCCCCCACAGAAAGAAATCAATGCTCGATAAATCAGGTGAGCGTGGGGGGGGCATGCGACGCGTCCACCACGCCCAATCCATCGAGCTCCAAAAGACCTGTCCAAATACTGACGCAAAAAAATGCCAAAATGTGCTGGAGCCTCGTCGTTGGAAACACATCTGCTGACGCACAGTCATCGGAACACTGTTCAGTAAATCCGGCAAAACGTCTTCCAGAAAGGCGCAATATTTCTGGGAGTCCAGTCGGAGTGGTAACAGATATGGGCCGACTTAACAGTCAGCGACGATACCTGCCCATACATTAATGGCGAAGCGTTGTTGTAGCATGTGATCGCGCAGCCTGCGGGTTCTCAAGGGGCCACACATGAGCATTGTGGTGATTGAAGAACCCTTTGCGGGTAAATAAAGCTTCATCCTGAACAAAAGAAAAGTTGGAAAACTGGATCTACAGCACTTTTCGGCAGAATCCACTGGGCGAATTCCACACGTCGAGGATAATCATCGACCATCAGTAACTGGATCCGTTTAGATGAAATGGATGTAAGGACTCAGAGTGAAAAATACGCAATACACTGGTTCGAGATACTCCTATACCAGAGTCAACGGCACCTGTGCTTGTCTCTGGATTACTGTCCATCGCATGCAACACCTCTTCTTCCATAGATGGATTTCGGGTCATCGTGGCCGCCCACTATCATGCCTCTGATCCCTGAATGATCCATAGTCACACAAACTGAGATGCAAATGCGCAAACATTTGGTGATATGGTACACGTCTGTTTCAGTACCATTCGCGATACATTCGTACAGCGGCTAGTCCATTACCGTCAGCTAACCAGTTAACGAGGTGCATGTCTGCTATCTCAACGTTGTAAAACGACTCATGTTTTTCGTACGACGCCGAAAGCTTGAATGTGGAAGCCCCCAATTGCTCACCTGCGAGCTAGCGAACAGTGCCACCTATCACTTTCGGGTGGTGTTTCCGGTCACTATTTCCTATGTGAATATGGTTGTTTTTAATGTTCTCTCTTTCCCCTCAAAGATTGTACGTGGAATTTTGAACCACCCTGTATATTGGCCATTTGAAAGTACAGGTGAATTCCTAAAACAAAGAATTGGAAAGAAGAAAGAAATGATGCACCTACAAACAATGAAACACGTGCTGTAGAGAGGAATATAAATATACAAAAGTAATATAATAATACGCATATTAAGAAATACATATTCACCGTATTAAAGAAAACAAAAAAAGAAAAAAAAAGAAAGAAATCATCATTTGCTAGCAAAGAAAGGGGACTTAATTTATTCGCACTATATGAATAGTGTTGTTTAAAAATTGTATTATTATTCCAGTTTACGAAACCCGTCTACTACAATCAATACTCATTCTTCTGCTGTATTAACTCAAAGAAGTTAAGAGGTTAATGAAATCCTCAATCAAAAGAAATAATGAAAGGCGTACATCTGTGCAGAATGCATACTGTTCAAGAAATGCGATATTTAACAATATATATATATATATATATATATTTTTTTTTTAACTTCTAATTTTTCGAAATTTTAAAGTTTAAAAGCAAACTTGTATATCAACTTCGGTATATAAATATAATACAGGTACTACTCGTTATACGCGAAGTTGCAATCTCGAAAATCGTCGCATATATAGAAAACACCTAAATTAGGAAGACAATAGCATGAGATAATATAGGTTTCTTTCGCAAACGAATAAGATGCTTTTCTTTCAAGATTAATTTTATCCAAAGTGCCCCTTATTCTTCATTGCCCCTTATGCCTTAATATGTATTCTTCAATCATATTAAGGCACAAGGGAGTAAATAAAATATTCAGTGCGTATAAAACAAATAACAATTTAAGTTGATCTTTATTTTCAAGATTAATATGTTGTAACCACATCATTTTACGTCTCCCTTAGCTGGCATGGCGAAGTTTGAAGGGTGGTTTATCAAAAATGTTTCAATGGAAACTGAGCTGCAGTCTTCTACTTCTGAATGTGGACGATTTCACTTTCCTTTTTCACTTTAGAACTCCTCGTTTGATCGAAGTAATGTTCTTCGAAGAGGCCATGGCACTGCCTATCAGCTTTAAACCTTGCAACTTGACATTTGTTGTGAAATTTTTTATAGATTCAACTTCCAAATAACTTTATTCAGACTCCTATGTGCATTTCCTAAGCCACAAGATCATCATTGCTGAGCCACTGAGGTACGAGCAATGCGCATTTCCGGGAGATTCCTCAGGCTTTGACAGGAAACGGCAATAGAACTTATATTACGAAATGAAACCACATATATATGCGAAAAGGCGGATTAATAAAGATACGTATAACGAGAGTACACTGTATATATTTGTTACAGTTCCTTTTAATAATTAAAAATAACATTTATTTATCGAATAAAAAGTGTTTTTGCGTTTTGGGGTATTATAGAGCAAAATTAAATTAATAGAAATATTATTTTATTTTTATTTAATTACAAACTTTCAACTCACTAATAAAAGCAAACATTTATATAAAAATGACTTACTGTATTCATAATTCATCATGACAGGTTCCAATGGCCTGTTCCTTAAAGAGTTAATAGTATAACAATTTGAAATAAACAAATCGGAATGATGGGGAATGAACTGCAGATTTTCTCTTCCTGTAAAGCTGCAACAAAACAACATATTTTCAAGCACACCTTTGAAAAACATAAAAAATGAAATGAGCTCAATTGAATTCAGGTAATAATTGAATGATTACTGAATTGATCTGATAATCGAATGATAATTGAAGTGAATTCAACTGACAGTTGAATGAAGTGAAATTAATTAATAAATGAGCGGAGTAATAATCCAAATGAATGAAGTGAATAATAACCCATGTGAAATAATAAATTGATTGCATATTACTTCCATTGAATTAATGATTAATAATCGAGTAATAATTGAATTTTAAGAAACCGAAAGTGTAATTGGGTTTGATTTCCAACAGAAAATATATTTTCAGTGTATTTCACATTAAAATTAAATGTTCTGAAACTTGCTGAAACCTGTAGTTTGTTATAATTCATCTTTAACATTTAAATTATCCAAGCAGTTTTACTGTTGAGAAAAAGTACACTGTGTCTAAAAGTTAAGGATTATTTCTGAACATTACGTCTGCAAATTCAAACGAATCAGCTCGCGGTAAATGTATTACTTACGATTTCAGGTAGAAAGCAGTTACATATTGAAATTTTCGAATCGCACGTAAAGGGGTCACCTGGTAGCACTAATCAGGATTAAAGGTAAAACGCAGCTCAACGCAAAATATGTTTGAAGGAACATCTTTCCGTGAAGGAATAAAAATGACAACGGTGGATGTCTTGTAACGAATCATCTAGAATTATTGTTAAGCTTGAAGAACACCGCAGAATTATTGATATTGCCCGAGAGTTTAGAATCTCATACAGTGTAGTAGCTCTGGTCGGTGTTTCATACCAATGCAACGTTTGCTAAAAGGTCTCCCTTGCAATTCCACGGAGCTTGAAATCAGATTTTTGGTATAACAGCAAAATGTAATCGACGCAGCAGAGCAAGCCAGCTTGCAAGTGCATTCAAGTTTGCATTCAGGTGCTTGCAAGTCTGCGCACAGATACACGTATTTCTCTAGAAACTGCGGCAAGATATCTGCAAACATTAAGCCTAAATTCATAAATTCTTTAGCCTGCGTCCATTTATCTTCATGTCATCGCATGTTAGCATAATTTAGCAGTTTTGCATAATCTATCGAAAATTACCTTTAGAAGAATAACAACGTGTTTCAATTTCAAATTGAATGGAAGAATTGAGAATATTTATATTGAGAATATATATATATATATATATATATATATATATATATTCTCAATATAAATATTCTCAATTCTTCTAACAGAGAAACGAAGAGATTAAGAGATAGATCTAACTTATATATCCTTTTGTTAGAAAATTCGTAATTATCTTATAATTATTATTATTATTATTATTATTATTATTATTTTATTTTTTATTTTTTAAAAGCCAGTCCCAACTCAACTTGCACCTCGATTCCGCAAAGTACATAATAACGCACCCGCTATGTTTGCTTGATTGTTTTAGTTGCTTCCGTTCAATTTGAAATTGAAACACGTTGTTATTCTTCTAAAGGTAATTTTCGATAGATTATGCAAAACTGCTAATTTTTCGTTGCTGTTTTGAGCAGTCTTCTGAAACATTTAATCATATAATAATTAGGTAGTAGGAATACTATTTATTGTAAAGGCAACTTCTGTGTTCTCAGCCTTGTAACGGGAAGTTCTGTCTATAAATATAACGCATTCCTTTAAAGGATAAGACGCATTTATTAATTACTTACTTGCAAAAACCTTGTACACCATCTATACGACTCGTACAGTGTATTAATTCATCTGGCTGATGTCCCATCATTCGTAGGTCCTCTCGGGGTATTTCAAAATATTCTTCCATCAAAAGTGAGAGTTTCTAAAAATTCAGACGGTATGTTCATTATAATCAAAGTAGTATAAAATTAACTATATGTATCTTTCCTTAAAATGAGGTTGCTCATATTAATATCTGAAATAACTAAAACAAATATATGCATCACATGGACATCATCTTGGCGTAGCGTTGTTTTGTTTAACATTAATTTATTTTTATTTAAAATGCAAGTTTTGAAATATTGAAATTTCTTATCTTAATGATAAACAAAATATCTAGCTTTTTTAAAAATTTAAAAAATTTTGTCTTGGATATTTTTATTCCCAGTGTACTAATTTCTTCAACTCCTGCGTACAATGCTCAAAAAGAATACGCTGTCTTCTTACATGGAACTTAAAATTTACTGTCTGATCTCCCATACGGTACTAAAACACTAAGTTATAATATAATATATGTAATACATATAATATATATAAATGTGTGTGTAGTTCAGTGGAAGTGACGCTTGCTTTTTCTGTGATAAGTCTCCCGAAGGTAACTGAAGTTCAAGTCTAGTCGCCGACTGGTGGAACTTTTTCTAAGTCTATCTTCGAACGGTTCCGAAGTTAGTCGATCTCTGGCAGGAAAAGCGGATTTTTCGTACAGTGAAACAAGTGCTGCCATTTCTCCTCGGTGCCGTCTATAACTAAATTAGTGATAGATATAGGCCTGCTATCTCTGATTGGATACCGGTAGAGTTTGAAATGTACACTCAGTCTAGAAACGAGACTGTGTGTTTTATTTTGAGTTTATTTGTGTAGTTTATTTAAAATATGTCTGTCAGCCGAATCAATCGATTATATCAATTATATCAATCAAACTTAGCACTTATATATATATATATATATATACTGTAGGCCTAAGGAAATGCTAGAATGTATGTACATTTATGCTAGAATTATCTCATAGAATTGAAAGATAGGACGCGAGGGTTGAGCAATACTGCTGACTATAGCATATGAACAGTGTGGAAATTAACGTATTAAGTTAATGAATTCATGTAATAACATTTTTGGTTAATTTCAGGGGGAACAAAAATTTAATTAAGTTAAACACTAAAGTGAACGAGTTTTTAGTTGATTCTTCGCAAAATGGTGCACAGAACAAATTAATAAGACACAAGCGGACGACGACAGAATGAAAAACAAAGTTGTCTTAACGAGCAAGGCATAGCCTAAAATTGACTTAAAAATCATGAAATATAGCTATTTTGGTTCATTTAAGTAGATGAAGTTGGAAGTAAAGATATCTTACGTGAAATACCTGTAATTTCCTTAAGATATCCATTATGAAATGACATATTTTTACGTATTAAAGCTGTATTCAGACATGCATGACAAGCGAAGCGAAATTTTAGTGTTTATACCAGATTAATCTAGAGAGAGGGGAATGTTCTGTTTTGCTTAGTTCAATGTGATGCGAGAGATGTGAATGTTTCGATTAGTTTAATAAAACATGAGGTACCTTTTGTTTAGGTTTAATGAAATATGCTTCCTTGCATGTAATCTTTTCTAGCATTGGTTTAATTTTAGAGTTTTAGAGCGAGCCGTGCCCATTAACATAAACAAAAACACAGTAACTAAATAACACTTACATATAAAGAAAGAATAATAATTATTGCTTCTTTCCTGGAAATTGTCAAAGTAGACAGATGAAAAGTTGAACAAAATAAGAACACTTAAAATGCAAGCGCGTGTGACAATATAATGTATTAACTACACGACGATAACTGCATTTGCAACTACTACAAGTCAAAGAGACAAATTTAAAAAAATACTAATTCATGAAACAGTAAGGAAGAGAGTGAATTAGGATGACTTCCGAAAACTCCAAATGCTTAAGGCAATCGTTTTGGTTGAGGGCCACTTTTTGAATGTGAGCGTCACAACTTACTTTATATACTTTTTAAGAAGCATGACGTCCGTGTATGACGTTTTATTCAAGTTAATTTTATGACTATTCGATAAGGCTTAGCTTTGCAAAACCAGACTTGGACTAATGAATTAACGAACTCCTGATTTTCTTCTATACGAATCTTAGACTAACGTGCCGTCTATCAATTACAACAAAATATCAGTATTCCGTGCTCACACTGCCTTTGTTATAGATCGTTGTAGATGTTGTTACCCTCCTGCAGTCAATAGCATATGCGCGTGCATTAAGTTATTGCTCTAATCGGTTCATCTGTTTTCTTGGGTATCCATTGAAAATGATTCAAAAACATAGCTGAAATGTCTATAAGTATTATATAACCTTCTAGTTATGTAAGCGTTATTCAGTTATAAAATATAAAATAAATATTCAGTTACTACTGCATATATTTTATCAAAACAATTTTGCATAGAGAAAGGCAAATACAATGAATCTATCGGGATTTATGGATATTTATTTGAAACACATTATTTCAAGCAATCATAAACTTGCAAGTTTGGTGAAATGCTGTAAAATATACATTGGAATTTTGCTGTTTCATAATTAATAAATATCAATAAATCATTATAGAATTTAAAGATCTATTTGCTTACTGCATAAAAGATGTCATGTTTAGTTGCATTCCCTTGCGTAACGTTTGTGCAGAAACGTTTATATTTTTGGCAAAATACAGGAAGTCGAAACCTGAAAAATATATGCGAAGAGAAAAAAAAATCAATTCAAAGTTGCAGATTTAATTTTGTGTCTCCTGGATTATAAAAAAAATAATAGATATCTATTCTATTTCTTCTACTAATTTTAACTTTTCGGTTTAATTCTGAGGAACTTTCAGCTCTTTTCTTCAATAGTTATTACCTTACCAATTCATACTTAAATATAATATTTTACTTAAATTCTTTGTTAACATAGGCACCACAAATTTATTCTTCTTCTCTTCCTTTTTCTTTTCTCTCTCTCTCTCTCTCTCTCTCTCTCTCTCTCTCTCTCTCTCTCTCTCTCTTAGGAGAGCTGTACATTAGAATCCCAAATTTGTTCTTCATAGTACGATTTCTAGTTTTCGTAACTGTTCGGCAATCCACTTTATTCTGTGGTATCATATTGATAAAAAATATTTCCATATCCATATTTACATGCATTTGCATTTCGTGGAAAAGATATTTGTATCAAGTGTAATGTTACTGGATATAGTTATCTTTTGAATTTTAACTTTAATACATTTTAATCTGCTCTATACTTTTCCATTTTGTTCCCAACAGAACACGGTAAAGATAACGAGTGTCTAATTAAATGGACGAATCGACAATAAAATGTAAACGTCATAATGGAAATTAGAATAAAATGTATTTCTATGACTAAAGCAAAAGTGAAATTATTCCTTAGTTAAAATGTCATGAAAATATTTTTAGTGTACAAAAATATAAAGGCAAAGAAGTAAATAATTTGTTTAGAAATTTCTATTTCAAGGATCTTTAATACTAATTTATTTTGATAAAAGATTTACTAATAGCAGAATACAGTGAAACGGATCTATATCTCTGATATTCACTTGTCATAAGAATATGGTTTTTCACTGAACCAAAGAAATGAAAAATAGTTTTACAAAGATGGAAAAGCATTATATATTTCACATTCAATTACTTTTGTAACAGAAAAGCCTGGCTTTCCTTTTTTATTTCAGTATATATATGCAGCAATCCAGCATGCTCCGTTTTGTGTAGGATCATCGCGATGATTTCAAACCAGTGTTGACATACCAGAATATCAAATATCTCTTATCTCTCTCCAACCACTCATGATGTCTTCGTCACAAATCTAAGGCATAAAGCTTTACATGAGTAAGAATCAAGTATATTTTAGTTGATATTATAGAATTCTCCATTTTCTTTTTCAGTTTTAATTTTATTCTTATTAAATCTCGAGACTGTTCCAAACTAATTATCAGCAAATCCAAAATTTAATTTGAGAGGGCGAAAGCAGCTTATTTCTTCATGTTCTAAATACTATTTGTCAGTTGAGTTCTTATATAGTTGAAATTCTAATAGTCGTAAGTTTTGTTTAGCAATGGTTCTACTCTTTTGATTCTGAGTTTTACCTTTCGTCATTACTCACTGAAAAAGACAATCTCCTCTTTCTTTTTACTTTTAATACAATTGTTGCATTAATGACCACGGTAGATAAATGTTATTGCGCTAATGATCGTGGTAATTGTCTGGCTATTCCAATCATCCAACAACCTCTTTGAGTTCTTAGTTATTCAACAGACATAAACCAGAAAGATCTGCTTCAAGCAAGATATGAGGGTCTGAGAGCTTTCTTTTCAAGAGTGTACTCCTACTTTAAGATTTCATTCTCTATTCGACTAATAACTATCCTGTGATGTATAAATCAGCCAAATATATTTAACCCATTGTTAAATAGGATGACAAATATTGACAAATTTTACTAACAAATTCTGTTCTAATTTTTCTCACTACAGTTCCTTATATGATAATGTAGAAGCCATTTCCATTCAAATAGTAGTCAGAACTGGAAACGTTTCAACTAATAAAACTTACCAGTATGAATTCCACCACTACAGATCAAAAGCAGAGGATTCTGTTGTTTATGTTGTTTATGCATCAACAACCATTAATCTAAGAATTCCATTGAAACGTTAAAAGAATCGGAAGTGGTTACCTTCGAGGTATCTAAAATATTATGATGTTTGGCACAAGGTTCGCTTGCATCACATTGTTTGCCTTCTCTTTCTGTAAAACAGTTGTCAATTTCCTCTATTTTCACACATTAACTCTGAAGTTATCCAACTCCATTTGTGTTTTGTATTATGCTTTCTCTGACGAAGACAATATTCGCACTATACTTTCAAGAATGATACACGATGTACTACACGAATAAACTTAATTTCCAAAAGATTCAAGTTTTACTTTTCAACCCAAACTTATGACATTTATTTCCATTCTTTAGTTAGAATTTTCATAGTCTTGTCAATTTCGGTGGTAGAAATATTTCTTTCTTTCTTAGAAATACATTCCCCATGTTGTATATATTCCAATGCCCAAATCTCTGGATAAGCCTAAACTCCTATCTCCTTTTGACATAAACACATTTCAGATATCGACTCATGATATCCAATATATTTTTTACATTTAGTCTTAATAAATTCCTTGCCTCTCAGTAACTATTAACACTTCAAATTACTGATCCATCCGATAAACTGAATGTTTGTCTCATTTTGGGAACTAGTTTGTCTTTGTGCAGAAATTATTATTATATTGAATAATTTGGTACTTTTCACTAATATACTAAACACTTTATTTGCAGCGATGTTCAGTTTCTTTTGCTGTCATTCTTTGTTCAACAAATAGTCCCATGATTGTTGTTAATCTTAATTGACATTGTTTACTTACCCACGTTTATCTTATCTAAATCTATTAATCTCTATGATGGATTTCGATTTCTCTGTTATAGTTCATCTAGAAAAACTCACACCACATATTTGTCTTCATCTTGATTTCTTCGTTTTTATTCTTTTTGCTGCAGTCTGTTGAAACAATCTTCGCTCTTACGTATTTCTCCGCTATAATCTCTCTGTCTCTTTTTTGTCGCTTCAAAAATAACAGTTGAAATGCAAAGTGAATTATTTTTCAATTCCAATCCAGATTAATATCATGAAATACGTAAAGATTTTAAAATTTTGTTAAAATTTTATAATATTTAAAATTTCTAATATCCTATTTTTTAAAACAAATACATTTGTGCAATTGATTATGTAAGTCACGTCCAAGAAACTATATAATAATCTTACATAGTTTTTCAAAAGTAGGGTGCAGAAATGGTTTCTGTTCTCTCTTAATAATAAACACATTTTATTCAGTAGATTAAATTATGTCAATTAAAGAAAAAATTATTTATTAATAATAAGTCTAAAATAATTTATTGTTTTGCATTGAATAATATATCTGACATATATTAAATATTAGTTGAATGTTATTTTGGTATAAATATCTACGGATTTATGTTGCAAAGTGTAACTGCTGGCAGATGAACAGAGTCCTTTCTCATTTCCGTAATGTCCACGTATCCTGGATAAGTCAGATACACCAGAATAAACGAAATTGTCTGATAGGTGAAACCAGTTACACACAACACGACCAGGACACCGTTAAAAATTTTTAGTTTCATGACGAATCTGTAAATAAGATGAAAAAAAAATATATATATATAAAAATATATATATATATATTTATATATATATATATATATATATACACACAAACATTAGAATTCTCAAAATAGTTGCCAATTCAATAATAATGACAGTGTTAAACAAAAGCACTTGAATAATATCCATTACTTCTGGTGCTATATAGTTTTTAATCATTGTCATTTACATACTGCGCTTTTATATTCTCGTATACTATGAAGATATAGGTAAATATATCTTCATAGTAAACGAGAATATAAAAGCTTGATAATTTTTCCCTTGTAGGATTAATCCTTTCTATCTGATTATCATACTACTTTTATCGTGCCTCAGTCTTTACATTTTAATAAAGTAGTTCATTGCAGGTACAATATAAATTATAGCATTGCTTTCTATTTAATTATTCGTTGCTTGTCGATGCAGGGGTTGCCCCTGCTACTTTTGCCAGTTGCCCCATTTCCTGAAATTGGAAAGAAAAGTGATTCTAAATATTTAACTGTTTTTAGTCTGCATAATACTTATCACAATACGCTGACCAGCTAGCATATATCTGTTTTTGCTACTAAACGTATCTTTCGTGCGACCACTTTAACTGATGATACCATCCACTGTAAAATCCAGCAGTATTTCCATATATTTGTAACATTTGCTTCTAAAAGGACGATTTTCATATTATTTGAAATACAAATTTTGTAGTAAGTTTAACAGTTTCGTGTGTTTATAACAACTCATTATGTTTCATTTTTTATTTTATGTCTTTTTTTATGAAAATGAGAGAAATTATAATGAACTTTCAAATGTATAAAATGCCTTTATATCTCAATTGGAAAAAAATCAATCCTTTTAGTTTTCAAGAACAAGATTAGCATTTGTTCAAGGAAGCAAGAAATCTTTATAGTCACATCAAATACAGATAAGTAAAACAATCTCATGATAAAATTGAAAGCCTCCCTCCAAGAAACTATCGAAGTTTCTTACAGGAAACAGAAAAGCAGGCCAGAGAACACTAATCGACAGACGTAAAAAATTATGGAGTGATAGGGTTAGCCATCTATCATTGTATTAATTAGATCTGTAGGAAACACAGTTGCTAGTATGTGACAACCATTGATTCCATTAATTGAACATGGAGCATATTAAGATTTGGAAAGAGGTTGACCTTAACATGTAGTCTATAATATATCAAGTCATGCGATTACTCTATTAACAGACCAATAACACATCCCTTAACCAGAACAAATGCCAACAAGTTGAATAGTCTAATCATGTTTTGTATATATCTTACGATGCTAATGTTATGTGTTTTCATCTCTTTGATCGTTCATCAATATGAATGCTTTATATATTCTGTCTCGTATAAATTGCTGAAATGGTATTGCAAAATCATTAGCTAATGAAATTCCACCCTATAAAATTGTGAAATTTTCCACAATTTTAAAATGCAATATATAGTTATATGATAAATATTAAAAATTATATTTCTAAACCATTTTGTGACCAGCTGTACTATGACATGGAAAAATAAATCATATTTTGTATATATTACAACTGTTTGAAATATAATTCACCTACCAACATGTGTATTTGGTATGCATTAATTTAAACAACTTTCTTAATGTATTCGTCATCTCATTAATTGTAGTTATAAAATAATCTAATTTAAATTAACATTATATATCATTTATATCTCTTAACTATTTTAAATTCTCAAGTCCTGACTTTCACCTGGAGATTAATCATTCGACATACTGTTCACACACACACACACACACACACACACACACACACACACACACACACACACACACACACACACACACACACACACACACACACACACACACACACACACACACACACACACACACACACACACACACACACACACACACACACACACACACACACACACACACACACACACACACACACACACACAGAGAGAGAGAGAGAGAGAGAGAGAGAGATAACATCGCTTTAAAAGGGGATGTTGTTGGTAACATGGCAAGATATGACCCCAAGATATGA